>NC_059376.1:1057897-1112897 GCF_019703515.2 Myxocyprinus asiaticus
ACTTTTGGACATTGGTTCAGCGATCTCACACTGAAAACCGGACTTCACATTCCTCAATGCCGACCTGCTGTTTACAAACACGCAAGCGGAGCCCTTTGTCTGGGCAGCACGGCCGCGGAAACGCAGGAGGAAAAGGGGAAACAGAGCCGGCGTTCTCATCAGAGTAAGACGCCGCGCAAATCGACCCCCGCTACCCACTATTCTACTGGCAAATGTTCAGTCTCTGGATAACAAGCTCTGCGAGCTGAAAGCGCGGATCTCTTTCCAACGAGAGACGAGGGACTGCTGCATTATCTGCCTTACGGAAACTTGGATGTCTGCGGAGATTCCAGACTCAGCCATTGAACCCGCGGGGTTCTCCATGCTCCGAGCGGACAGAGCGAAAGACCTCTCAGGTAAAACTAGAGGAGGTGGTGTATGTTTTATGATCAACAAATCCTGGTGTGATCAGAGGAACGTACATTCCATCAAGTCTTTCTGTTCTCCTGATCTGGAATTTCTTATGCTTCTGTGTCGACCATTCTGGCTACCGAGGGAATTCACAGCGGTCATTATCACTGCTGTGTACATTCCCCCACAAGCCGACACAGACCGGGCACTCAAGGAACTGTATGGGATTATAAGTGAGCAGGAAACCGCGCACCCTGAGGCCGCGTTCATTGTGACCGGGGACTTTAATAAAGCCAGTTTAAAATCAGTCGCACCAAAATATCACCAGCACATTAGTTTCAACACACGAGGGGACCGGGTTTTGGATCATTGCTACTCTCCGTTCCGGGATGGCTACAAATCCCTCCCCCGCCCACCATTTGGCAAATCGGACCACTCTTCCATTCTGCTTCTGCCCGCTTACAGGCAGAAATTGAAACAGGAAGCACCCACCCTCAGAACGATCCAGTGCTGGTCGGACCAATCAGACTCTATGCTACAAGACTGTTTTGATCACACGGACTGGGAGACGTTCCGGTCCGCTTCTGATGACGACATCGAGCTTTACGCTGATAGCGTAATGTGTTTCATCAGAACGTGCGTAGAGGAAGTGATTCCGACCAGAACTGTACGAATCTATCCGAATCAGAAGCCGTGGATCAATAGCGATGTTCGCGCGGCACTTAATGTGCGGACCTCCACTTTTAATTCCGAGAACGCGGAGGAGCATAAACAAGCCAGTTATGCCCTCCGAAAAACTATCAAAACAGCAAAACGCCAGTACAGGAGCAAGATTGAAGGACAGTTTAACACCACCAACTCTAGAAGCATGTGGCAGGGAATTAACATCATCACGGACTTTAAAGGGAATAAAAACTCCGCCATGAACACCGCTGCCTCTCTACCGGATGAGCTAAATACTTTTTATGCTCGTTTCGAGGGAAATAACACCGCCCTCGCGGAGAGAGCTCTCACGGCCGAAGCTACAGAGGTTAGTTCACTCTCCGTCTATGTAGCGGATGTAACCCGATCCTTCCGACGGGTGAATATCCGCAAAGCCGCGGGTCCAGAAGGCATTCCGGGCCGTGTCATCAGAGCGTGCGCGAACCAGCTGGCTGGTGTTTTTATGGACATTTTCAACCTTTCCCTCTCTTTGTCTGTAGTCCCCACATGCTTTAAAACATCCACCATTGTGCCTGTTCCAAAACAATCAAAAATAACTTGTTTAAATGACTGGCGTCCTGTTGCTCTGACCCCCATCATCAGCAAATGTTTTGAGAGACTAATCATAGATTACATCTGCTCTGTCTTGCCACTCAATCTTGACCTGCTGCAGTTTGCTTACCGCAACAACCGCTCCACTGATGATGCCATTGTATCTACAATACACACTGCTCTCTCCCACCTGGAAAAAAAGAACACTTATGTGAGAATGTTGTTTGTAGACTACAGCTCAGCATTCAACACCATAGTGCCCTCCAAGCTAGATGAGAAACTCCGGGCTCTGGGCTTAAACAGCTCGCTGTGCAGCTGGATCCTGGACTTCCTGTCAAGCAGACGCCAGGTGGTTAGAATAGGCAGCAACATCTCCTCATCACTAACCCTCAACACTGGAGCCCCGCAGGGCTGTGTTTTCAGCCCACTACTGTATTCCTTGTACACACATGACTGTGTGGCAACACATAACTCCAATGCCATCATTAAGTTTGCTGATGACACGACGGTGGTAGGTCTGATCACTGACAATGATGAAACAGCCTACAGAGAGGAGGTGCACACTCTGACACACTGGTGTCAGGAGCACAACCTCTCCCTCAACGTCAGTAAGACAAAGGAGCTTGTGGTGGACTTCAGAAGAAAAGACAGAGAACACAGCCCCATCACCATCAATGGAGCACCAGTGGAGAGAGTCAGCAGCTTCAAGTTCCTCTGTGTCCATATCACTGAGGAACTCACATGGTCCGTCCACACTGAAGTCGTTGTGAAGAAGGCTCATCAGCGCCTTTTCTTCCTGAGACGGCTGAGGAAGTTTGGAATGAACCGCCACATCCTCACACGGTTCTACACCTGCACTGTGGAGAGCATCCTGACTGGCTGTATCTCCGCCTGGTATGGCAATAGCACCGCCCACAACCGCAAAGCACTGCAAAGGGTGGTGCGAACTGCCAAACACATCATCGGAGGTGAGCTTCCCTCCCTCCAGGAAATATATACAAGGCGGTGTGTGAAAAAAGCTTGGAGGATCATCAGAGACTCCAGCCACCCAAGCCATGGGCTGTTCTCACTGCTACCATCAGGTAGGCGGTATCGCAGCATCAGGACCCGCACCAGCCGACTCCATGATAGCTTCTTCCCCCAAGCAATCAGACTTCTGAACTCTTGATCTCCCACGATCAAAATACATCAGCCCTGCACTTTATTACTCTTTTATCTCACACCGGACTGTCATAAATTATATTACTATTATTATATTATGTCTCTCTTAACAACTGACTATCAACCGACAGCCTGAATGTCAATACAGTACAATACTGTACATTCTATATATATATATATATATATATATATATATATATATATATATATATATATATATATACTTTTTTTTAATATATATTTTAATTTTTAATTTTTATTGAATAATGAGTATCTATATAGTAAAAAACAAAAAAACAAAAAACAAAAACAAAAACAGCGTATTGTATACTGTACAGTGTATGTTATTATTTGTATATTGTTGAGTGTAATTATGTGTATAACAGATGCTTAAATTGTGTTGTGTTAATTTGATGTTTTAAGTTGAGTGTAATTATGTGTATAACAGATGTTTAAATTGTGTTGTGTTAATTTGATGTTTTAAGTTGAGTGTAATTATGTGTATAACAGATGCTTAAATTGTGTTGTGTTAATTTGATGTTTTAAGTTGAGTGTAATTATGTATAACAGATGTTTAAATTGTGTTGTGTTAATTTGATGTTATTGTAAATTGGTATATGTCTCATCACTGTCACGACTGCTATGTTGATCGGAACTGCACCCAAGAATTTCACACACCATTGCACTTGTGTATATGGCTGTGTGACAATAAAGTGATTTGATTTGATTTGATTTGACACACACACTCACACATTTGGTCCCCACAATGTAGTATAAACATGCACACACACACACACACACACACACACTCTCTCTCACACACACACACACACACTCACACACACAAACACACACACACACACACTCACACACACACTCACACACAGACACACACACACACTCACACACACACTCACACACACACACAGACACACACACACACACTCACACACACACTCACACACGCACACACACACTCACAGACACACACACACACACACTCACACACACACACTCACACACACACACACACACACACACACTCACACACACACACACACACACACTCACACACACACACACACACACACACACACACACACACACACACACACACACACACACACACACACACACTCACACACACACACACACACACACACTCACACACACTCACACACACACACACTCACACACACAGAGTGTTTTGAACAGATAATATGTTTAATCAAGTTTAATCACATGATTTTAAATGAGAGGGTACAATAGAGCTAAAGTCACTCAATGGTAAAAGACCTACTGAATATAATTGACTCCTAAAACATTACATGGCTTTAATTCTGTAACTTTAACACTGTAATGCATGAAACACAAATTGTTTGACATTACTGCAACGGAATGGATTTGTTGCAATGAATGTGCAGAGTGACCCCATTTTGACTGCTGCACAAGGCAATAGAGATTCATTTCAGAAATGTACTACTAAAATTGTAACGCTACACTGTTTATTTTATTAAAGCAAAATAAATCAGAAGTTGTTGTAATATAGTTATTTTAAAATGGCAAAAGTGATCAAAATAAACGCAACTTGCGACATCCTTTGCCAATGTTTGCAAAGTTTTTAAACTTTTTATTTTTACATTTCTCTTTAAAAATTAAGTTAGTCCATTAATATTCAATAATCTTTTTTATTATTATTATTATTATTATTATTATTATTTATTTTATTTTTTTAAACAGTATCATTGTACAATTTTGGGACCACAATAAAACTATGATTTTCCTTAAGGGGAGGGGTATTTTGAATGGTTTTTAATGCAGGTCACAAATGACCCAAAGGAAAAAAAGGAGGGTACAGTTTCTTAAGACAAAAGGAGGGTTAAGTGCTAATTAAGAGTCGCTGTCTGTATGTGAAGTGCTGAAATGTGACTGTATAGTGTTGCTCATCATTGTCAATTCATTTTATTAAAGCAATATCACACGAGCAAGAGTGCTGTTATGGCCATATATACGCACGATTGTGATTCGACCGTAGCGCCCTCGTGCTGCAGGTAATCACAGCCGTGCTGGTATACGAACAAAACTTCACAATTGTGAGTGAGATGTTGCTTTTATTACTTATAAGTAAGTAAGGAAAAAGTAAGGACTGTCACATAAAAGATGCACTTGTGGATGGAACTACTTTCTTACGGACCAGGATCTGCCATTGCTCATTGAAAAGATTCCCCCCAATCCTGTTATTAATTCAAACACATGAGAGAATGACAGATGGTGCTCTCTCCTGAAGCATTTGTGACTGTGACAATGTGAGGCATGGGAGCCTGCAGCATTTCATCTGAGGGTACACACAAAAATCTGACAAAAGCATACCTTTATATCTAGCGAGGTCCAGTGGCATGCTCCTCAGGTGAGACACACAAACCGTTCAATTCTGGTGACTGTGAGAGAAGCATTTTTTTTTCTAGGGTTTGTGTAGCATTCATGGAACTATTAGCTGAAGCATTCCTTAAAGACAGTAACTGGTCAGAAGAGTTGTTGCGCTTAAAAAGCAAGACGCAGTGCAGAAAATAGAGCAGAAAGCTGCGTTCACACTGCCAGCGACTTTGTCGCTGCATGTCGCCAGTGGCTGGCGGTTAGGTCGCTAGTGGTGTGTATGGAGAGTCTAAACAGCACTGTTTCTTTACAATTAATATTATTATTAAAATATTAGTAAAGTTATTAATATGGTATGTTAATTCACTATATCTGATCATTTATATGGTTTCGTTTGCTGTCATACATGTAACACATTTTTAAAACAAATTATTAAATAGTTAATTCTACAGGCTATTTGATGATTTAAACCTACTTGGAATCCCTGCGATCTCAGATACACCTTTCCACGCATCATTTTTCTTAAATATGTCCCTGTACGTGGGCAGACACATATCATATAACACTGGTAACTGGTAACCCTAACAGCAAGGATTAGCCTTTCCTCCATCTTTCCGTCACTGCAGGAGCTGAGAGAGAGAAGGATCACGTGAGCTCTACCGTCTTCTCTCGTATTGGCTGTCGCTCCCGAAAGTCACTCTTCATTTGCATAAAGTTAAACATTTCTCAACTTTGTCGAATTGCTGGACACGCCCATATCCGGTTGCCAACGGTCGCCGTCACTCATGTCGCCAGAAGTTGCCAGCTCTCCTTGAAAATTAATGAGATGAGGTTGTTTTGTCGCTGCGTATCGATGGCAGTGAGAATGCAGCTGAACGCTGGTGTCTCGAGACGTATTTTTAACAGTTTAAGTTCTTTTTAACTTGACATGCCATCTAAAAATGAAGCGCTCCCATAAGAGATGATAAAATACAGTGCAACGTGACGCAGTTGTCAAAAGACATCCATCTAGCGAATGTTTACATGGTAAACAACTGAAAAACAGCACGAGTGGATGCAAAAACACGCTCAGTTAGAACAGCCCCTTGTTCACATGACACAGCACTTGCTGAAGTTTCTCAGAGTTACCTCTCAAAAAAACAGCCTTTTGTTTCAGTTGATTGATCCATCCAGCGCTGTTTGTTCTCTGTGTTCGTAAATATCCCGATACTGTTATGAGTGAGAAACTGCTCCAAAAGATTCCATGAGAGAGTGGTCCGAACGAACTGGACTTAATCACGAATCGATTCAGGCCATTTTGCAAGGTAAACTGCATCTCTGCATAGCCTTCTGAAGTATCCCAACGTATGCCGAATATATGTGTGTGGGTTTGTGAATATGGGAGTGTATCTATGTTCCCAGGGTCCTAAGTTCCCCAGTTCAATATTCTGTTAACACACATTAACCCTCCTATTGTGTTCGGGTCAAATTTGACCCATTTCAAGTTCAAATATTTCATAAATATTATTCATATAATATTTATTTAATAAATATAAACCTAACCTAACCCTAATACTATAAATCTAGGGAACATAGGACCCTGGGAACATAGGACCCTATAGGACACTGGAACTGGGGAACATAGGACCTTGGGAACATAAGACCCTACAGGACCCTGAGAACTGGAGAACATAGGACCCTGGGAACATAGGACCCTGGGAACATAGGACCCTTTGTCATGTGTTCATAATGTGCCATATAAATCTGGGGAAGATAGGACCCTGGGAACATAGAATCCTATAGGACCCTATAGGATCCTGGGAAATGGGGAACATAGGACCCTATAGGACCCTGGAAACTGGGGAACATAGGACCCTGGGAACATAGGACCCTATAGGACCCTGGGAACTGGGGAACATAGGACCCTGGGAATATAGGACCCTATAGGACCCTGGGAAACATAGGACCCTATAGGACCCTATAGGACCCTGGGAACATAGGACCCTTTGTCATGTGTTCATTATGTGCCGTATAAATCTGGGGAACATAGGAATAACTCCTGTTATTATGCCTGCATAAGTATACTTTCAAATAATCATATTGTTTTTAATATTTTTTCTATGCTATTTTATGTGATGTGTTGGTGTTTATACTGTCTATGGTGAAGCCGAAGACAAATTTCCACATTGTGGATAATAAAGTCACTGAATTGAACTGAACGTTAGGAATGACTGGCTTATTCAAGCGAAGTTCCTGAAGGCATCAATGTGGGATTATGTTTTGTTCAGCATTTTTGTCTAAGGATTTTTTTTAGAATGATTATGATTCAGACTTTGCAAAGAAACATATTTTAAAGATGGAGCAATGCCGTTTTCTGTATATTGGACACGACAGTAACGCTGGTGAGTAACAAATGCAATACTACTGTTTCTGTCTGTGTTTGTAAGAAAAGGAATTGTACAGTATAGTCAGCCATTTTTATAGCAAAATAAACCATGATCATGACTTCAACATGGAGCAGATTGAGTTTATTACATTGTTACTCACCAAAGAAATATGTGAGATTAAATGATTTTATTATGTAAAAAGAATGCATAGCACGGAGTGCGATGAAAGACAGTGGTGTAGTATGCACTAGTGGCTGCCATCCAGGACAACACATATTTTGGCCGAAATGAATGCATCAGCACGCCCATTATCCCATATTTAAGCAGCAAAACAGTGGAGGGGGATTCCCTCCCCCGGCTGACCGGCAAAATGATCAGGGAGGGTGCCTCCCCACCCGGCGAACATCCCATTATTCCCATTCCATGGGATGCGTATAAGACGCAAGACGCATGAGGAGCACTATTTGAATGACGTGCGGAGTTGTCCTGTATGTAGAGCCTTTAAAATCCCTCTCTTATGAGGAACCTTATAAAGGATATGAGATAGCTGCCTATGTAGGCAGGAGACAGCAAGGCAGCTCACTAGGTTTTGCAAAAGACCCTATGAATTGCACTGCAATTATTTATGATATAATTTTAATGAATAATTTAGTTTAATAGTTCAATATCCCAGATTATGGTTCATAATATATAAGGATATAACTTACTATGTGAATGATTGCTGCAGTATAATTTAATAACAAATATATTATTTGAATATGATGCTTTTGGGGCTAGATTAATTAACTGTTATGACCTATTGATTCTGTTGCGTTTATGATCACTAGTCTCACTGCTTTTTTGCATCAAGCAATGCACTGATGATCAGTTTTATTTATATTGTAAATTAGGTGTAATATCTTTTCCTCTAGACCGTCACACCACTAGTATCTTTCTGAAATATCTGTATTTCCTCATATTTAAAATATAAGAGGAAGTATTTCAGTGAGGAAGTGAATGGTTTGACACAGTAATGACACAGCCTAAATGATTGTAACAAAGCCATTCTTTAATGACAAGCCACATTATTTAACCTGTCAACATGAAACCAAAATTACTTTTGATTTTACTTGTGACCTTATTTACTAAATTAATACAAATTACTGATCTTTTTGTTCATTCATCAGTGCCCATTATTCTAAAGACAGGGAATGTCTTTGCAATCTTTCATCAAAATGTAATAACTTGCATCTTGTCTGAAACAATTTTTCTTTTCAGCTGACGTCACCATGTTTCAAACATTTTCACAGTCCTAAAACTCACAATTCTGGCTCTGTTCTAGCATGGAATGCCCACTTTTATGATCCAATCAAAATCCTGATGGATCAAATCAAGACACATTTTTTTCTCGTTGAATGTCCTGTTTCAACTGGAAACATGTCACATTATGGAAGTAAAATGGGTAGAGAACAATGTGTCATGTTGCAATAAATTATTTCAACTTCATCTTCTCAGAAGTTGTTTAATAGCAGAATTCCTGTTCAAGAACTACACTACCCATGATCCCGAGGGGGAAATCCACCAATTAGAGAACTGCGGGCAACAAAGCGTGCCAAAAGATCTTTTCAGTGACCGCCCACTTCCAAGACACACTGTGAATGACGCAGCTCAGGAAAAAAAATGTCCTATGGGTTTGGAACAATATCAATATAAATATCTCTATAATTCTGATGACAGAATTATAACTTTTTGGGTAAACTATATCTAGTTTTGTGTGTCCTACTGGTTTATGTAGGGCGAAGGATGTCTGCGTATGTTCAGAAAAGATTTAAAGTCTGAGATGGGAATTTGAGCCACTTGTCAATCTGAGCTGGTTTTACTGATAAAAAAAAAACCACACACACTCACATTCAGAATCACATCAGAATGTTCATTAGATTAGAGCCACAGTCCTTCTACAACATTCCTACTTCTCTTATTACAATTTCACAGTTTTGATTTTACCCACCACCAATTCCCAATTCCACTTTCTCAAACATCACAAAGCCAAACTGCCATCACTGTCTGTCATTTTTCTGTTCCTAGAGCGTGTCATAGAAGGAAACGCTGCATGTGTGTCTGTCTGGTTTAGTGGTAAATGTTAAGTAAATCCTCTGTGTCGCCTTGCAGTTGTTGAAACTATAGGGGTGGTGAAGTAAAGAGAATGAAGTGAGGAAACCTTCACATCTGCAATCTCATCAACTGCCTTAATTCAACTAAATACTGAATATATATCTACTAATTAACAGTGGGCAACTAATATGGATTTTTTTAATCCATTTTCAGTGGATACAGATGTTTAGAACACTGAGTGGCAGATGACTGATATAATTCTGATACACACAGCATGTGATTTAAAGTACAATTTAAAGGTGATATCACATTTTAGAAAGGAGGGGGTGTGGCTAATTGAACGGCTAAGTCCGGTGGAAGTTCCAGAACGGCTAAAATCACTTTATTCAGTTATTTGCCGATGTTGATGATCTCAAAATGGCCAAAAATCATCCAGTTTATCAACATGGCCAATATAGAGTGCAAAACAAACCACCCATTTTTTTAGCAGCTTGTAAGTATTTTCCCTATTCATTTTCTCCATAGCGATTTTAAGAAATTCTTCAATAAGAAGTTCAAAGCAATAAACCAAAGAGATTAATCATGGCATTATAACATTTGATTCAAAGCAAAAAACGTATGTGAACATCAGAAAAAAGATAAGATGTTTGATTCTCTTTTCTGATTAGTGGATCTCTCTTCAGGATTATGGGTAGTGTAGTTCTTTTCTGGGAATGTAGCTATTAAACACAATATATATATATATATATATATATATATATATATATATATATATATATATATATACTATACACACACACACACACACACACACACTGCGTGCCCAATTATTAGGCAAATTGTATTCCTCAGGATTAATTTTATTGTTGAACAAACACAATGCTCTCAGTCAAACCAAAATGTTATTGAACCTCAAACCTGAATGTTTAACAAAGAAAAAGTGAGTTTTGTCTTTCTCAGGGGAATATATATGTGTGCACAATTTAGTTGCCTAATAATTACAAAAATAATTTCTACCAACTCAATTGTTTATTCTCAATTTTTAGAGTAGGTGCAACAAATAAGTAACACAAAATGACAATTAAATAAAATGTTTGGCCTTTCAAAAATATTCAGTGACCAATATAGCCACCCTTCTTTTCAGTAACTGCCATGAGCTTTCCATCCATGGAGTCTGTCAGTTTCTTGATCTGTTCACGATCAACTTTCACTGAAGCAGCAACCACAGCCTCCCAAATGCTGTTCAAAGAGGTGTATTGTCCTCCTTCACTGTAAATCTCACATTTGAGAAGGGCCCACAAGTTCTCAGTAGGATTTAAGTCAGGTGAGGAAGGGGGCCAAGTCATTATTTGGGCATCTTTGAGGCCCTTGCTGGGTACTTGGATGCATGTGATGGAGCATTGTCCTGCATAAAGACCATGGCCTTCTTGAATGCTGGGGACTTCTTCCTGTACAACTGCTTGAAGAATGTACTTTCCAGAATCTGGCAGTAGGTTTGGGAGTTGAGTTTCAGTCCATCTTCAACTCGAAAAGGTCCAACTACCTCATCCTTAATGATAGCAGCCCACACCAGTACCCCTCATCCACCTTGCTGGCACCTGACTCGAAGTGGTGCCCTGTGTCCATTAGTGATCCAGCCACGGGCCCATCCATCTGGTCCATCAAGAGTCACTCTCATTTCATCTGTCCATAAAACCTTTGAAAAATCTGTCTTCATGTATTTCTTTGCCCAATCTTGACGCTTCAACTTGTGAATCTTATTCAGTGGTGGTCATGTTTCAGCCTTCTTGACCTTGGCCATGTCTCTGAGCACCTGGCACCTTGTACTTCTGGACGCTCCAGGTAGGTTGCAGTTCTGGAATATGGTAGCATTGGAGGATAATGGGTTCCTGGTAGCTTAATTCTTCTCAAGTCTTTTGCAGTTAATTTGCACTTTTTCTTCTCCATGCGTTTTTTGCGCCCCAGTTGACTATTCGCAACAATATATTTGATTGTCCGGTGGTCACGCCTCAATAGTTTAGCTATTTCAAGAGTGTTGCATCCGTCTGAAAGGCATTTTACAATATTTAACTTTTCAGTGTCAGTTAAATCTCTTTTTTGGTTCATTTTACTTGAGGTAATGAAGCAGCCTAATAATTATGCACACCTTGATATAAGGTGTTAGTCACTTTCACCACACCCTCCCTCATTACACAAATACATACCACCTGATAATGATTGAATCCAATAAGCATTCAATTTTATATGGTTTGGAGTTAGAAAATATGCATGGAAATAATGATAAGATCAGAATACTCACTTGCCTAATAATTGGGCACACAGTGTATATTAAATGAAGTTGAAATCACACTAAGTCGATAAGCTTAGAGCTCATGGACATGCAGTTCCATGGTTCCATTGAGAAAATAAATGGGATATTTACTTCTGGAACCCTCCTGTTGCGCTCTGTCGGTCTATTACTACTAATTAAACCATATGCAGTAAATGGGATGTATACAGTATATATATAATACACACTCAAGGAGACTATAGTCAGAATTTCATTTGGGATCTTCCGTCTCTTTTATTCGTTCTCTTATCAGTCCTTCCTTCCTGATTTTTCTCATTCACTTGTTCCTCCCTACGTTTCCCCCTCTCCCGCTGTCATTAGTTACCATGGAGATGTCTCCTTGGCATTATTGTTGGGAGGGAGGCAGGGTGTATTATTCACTCTCATGAAAAGATGGAGGAGGGGGGATTTGGGGACAGATAGAGGAGGAGGAGTGAGGAGGACTGGGGACAGATAGAGGAGGTTTAGTGTCAGTGGATGAGAGCCGGGGCCAAAGATCATGGTCCTAGTTTTCTCTCTGACTTATAAGATGTATTTTATTTTATTGTGTGAAGGGGGCTGTGAGGAAACTGGGAGTGTATGGCACAGAGAGCTAAGCTGGTGAGTTTTATTCATTTGATGTATTTATGATATGTTTGTAATGGACTTTTATGATAACATTTACAAAATGCAGCTTATGCATTACACACACATTGGTAGTGCCACATGAGTATGCATTAGTACTAGTATTAAAGCATGTTGAAATATACATGCTCATCATTCATGTTTTATTGAGAGATTTGTGCTGGGCTGTTTTAAGACTGGATAATTGTTTACCCTTTTTCAGGAGGTTTTGTAATGTTTTAGGTTTATGTTTATGTAAATCCTCATTCTGTCTTGAACTGATATAATAATAATGCCTGCTTTCATATTTAGTGGTGTTTGCTACAGCAAGCATCACTATAAATGTGTTCAAATCTCAAATCTAATTATTAATCTTCAGGGTGTAATAAGTCCTGTTTGTGCAACAGACATTTGTGCTTGTTGAGGAAAGGTGTACTTCTTTGCCATCACTGTTCTAAGTTATCAGACTGGCGGAAAATCAAATGGGTGAAAAAATCCCATAGACTTACATTAAAAGAGGGACCCAAGTCATATCTAGAGAGCAGAATATCATAGAGACTTGGGTGTGGGCTCCTTTGAAGCCTTTTTTAATCAACATTTATGAATCGTTCTGGTCTGGATGCTGATTGGTCAATACAGCATTCCAGTTGTGCTAAAATTTATGAAACACCTGTTCATATTGCAGCTACTGTGTATATATCACTGCATAGCACCCATAGAGATCAACTTTTAACATTAAGGGATGGTTAAACCAAAAATGAAAATCTCTCATCATTTATTCACTCTTATTCCATCCAAGATGTGTATGACTTTCTTTCTTCTGCAGAACACAAATTAGGATTTTTAGAGGAATATTTCAGCTCTGTAGGTCCATACAATGCAAGTGAATGGTGACCAGAACTTTGAAGCTCTAAAAAGCAAATACTGTACATGCATCATAAAAGTAATCCATACAACTCCAGTAGTTTAATCAAGGCCTTCTGAAGTGATCCAATCGGTTTTGAGTGAGAATAGACCAAAATATAACTCCTTTTTCACTATAGATCTGGCCATTGCAGTCTTTAGACACCATCATGATTTCGAGCTCGATAACACTTCCTAGTGCCTGACGCATGTGCAGAGCGCTAGATGGCGCTACAGGAAGAGTAATTGAGCTTGAAATTGTGAAACTGCGTACTGTCAGAGTATATCGTATGCAGGATGCACTTCTCAGCTGGTAAAACGTTCTTTTATCTACTTGTCTGAAGCTACTTTTCTTTTCAGCTGACATCACCACGTTTCAAACAACCAGTTTTATCTTTTGGCTTTGGACTTGCCTACTTACTTGTCTTATGTATTTCCAGTGTTTGGCCACAGTAGATGTGAAGACTCTCATCTGTGTGTATGACTTTTGATTGCACGTTGGGACACTCGTAGACTTTGAGACATTGGTCGCAGTTGTGACAGCTGTTTTTGTACTTGCACTTAGAAGACTGATTGATGTTGGTAGTGGTGACTTATATCTTACTTAAAATAATAAATAACTGAATAGTTTACCCATAGATTTCATTTATCATTACACTTCTGGTTGTTGGAACTGTATTGTGTTGTTGAAAACATGCAAAGAGAGACGACCTGGGAGGGAGACAATTGGAGGGAAAAAAAAACAATAAAAAGAGGAGAGGGAAAGGCCAACGTGGAGCGACAGTGAGAGAGAGAGAGAGGAGAGAGAGGAAAAACTTACTCACCGGTTCCCAGACACGCTGTCACCTGGTCCTCGATCACTCCTCCACCCTCTGGCGGACAATGGCCGCTCCTACCCGTGTGGACCGGAGCCAGTCCTCCGAACACTGGCGGACTGGCGGTTTTACGATCATTTGCGATTTTTCTTATACAATAGCACTGATGCTAAAAATGCATAACATATAACAACTGAAAGTCTTTGATGATGTATTTCTGGGGGATATGTGGATGCTAAGGGCAGCCCTGCAATAAGAAAACTGATAAAAATGTGGTAATAAGAGTCACTCCAATCTAGGGCACAACACCGCTTATGCGCATCCCGAGCTCAGTGATGTGCTTAAGTGTTACCAGAGTGCTTAAAAATGGGTAAATGTAAGATGGGTGTGCAACATGTAGCCTAGTTCACTGCATCCAACACTTTGTTTCTTCTGCAACAGTTTATTAAAGCAATTCGTTTTCTGCCAGACACCCCATAAAGAATCAGCAATGACTCCAAATACTGTCCACAAGACCTTACAAATAAACCTGTGGCCTATGCATAATAACAGGAACATTGCTTATAGCAGGCAATTTAAAGTCCGATCATGACTAAAATGGACATGTATTGTTGAATGTGGTGAATTTGTACAGAAGCAATGTTTTAAATAACGAGGACGATTTAAGATGCAACTTTTCAAAGTTTACTCGCTGATTGTAACTACACGCACATGCACCGCACGCTGTCAGCACACTAAAACATTACAAAAATTGCCATCTTTAATTCATCACTTTAAAATCACCAAAGCTAAAAATATTA
This sequence comes from Myxocyprinus asiaticus, assembly GCF_019703515.2. Taxonomy (NCBI): domain Eukaryota; kingdom Metazoa; phylum Chordata; class Actinopteri; order Cypriniformes; family Catostomidae; genus Myxocyprinus; species Myxocyprinus asiaticus. The sequence continues at coordinate 1,072,983 of NC_059376.1, forward strand.
AACATACTAGTTTGTTGTAGGACGACTAGTGAAGCATCCTGTCCCATTTGTAGGATGTGTGTCTTTCTATGACTTCTTTCTGCATAATTTACATCCGTCGTCTTCAGTCATTTAAATGCTCCCTAATAGCCGATTTAAGTTGCTTTGGATATGAGTCTGGTAGATCGAATTATATTTTTTAGTTTGTGCATTTAAGCCCCAGTTTCACGTGAATTGAAAGCTCATGTTCAGTTCATGACACCTGGCTAAGCGCCACGTGGCCAACTCCAGTACCCACACAGGCACAAGAGTTTTCACATTTAGGCTTACAAAATCTAATGAATAACTCTTTTATATTATATATTTATACATTATGTATATTATTTTTACCACGTCTAAATTAAGCATTTCACGGTTTTAACCGTGGATTCTAAACTCTTGCGGTTAAATTAACTATGACATTTTAACAGCGGTTAATAGTGACCGTATAATCCCTAGTTCACTTATAAAATCAGTAAAGTTTTTTTTTTGCACAAAAACAGACATTTATTTGTAAAACATGATTATTTTTCACCCTCATTCTGACCCTTTATCAGAAATGCTCTGTTTTGGCGTTGCTTCTCCCTTAAGACTTGACAGTAAATGCCCACTGTTCTGATTGGCTCTCTGCTCTTGACTGACATGTCATTTCACTGCTCACCACTACTGGGTGGGGCTACAGAAGTGATAAGGTAAAGTAGGTGTTAATGTGTTGTTTTTGAGGCGGTCAGTGTGACATCACAATGTGGAGGAAGTAGAGAATGAGTCGTTTTGGCAGCTTGATTTCAACAAATGCTCTTTTTGCAGTAAGGAGGAAGTTTTGAATTCTGAAACTTACAGTATGTTTTTTATTGTACAATGAACTCTTATGTGTTAAAAGATCAAGGACAATTTGAGTCCTCATGTCATGACCCCTAAAACAATGCCCTTTAGCTGCGACTATTAAATCACAGAATAGCACAGTTTCTTGTACATTATTGATTAATATAAGGGTCAATGATGTGACACTAATTTTTTTGTCTTGATCTATTAAATTATTCAAATACATAACAAATGCACTTCACACAAAATAATTACTTGAAACCACCTCTATTACAATAAACATGTTTTCAATTACTGAGTTCAATCTTAGTAATTCTTCTAGAGCTGAAAGTAAAAAATGTCATGTGGTGTTACAATCTGGACACTCTTAAAAAAAAAAAAAAAAAAATATATATATATATATATAAATCTGAAAATCTAGAAAAAATAAATATTGTTTTCCCTAAAAAAAACAAACAAACAAAAAAAAAAAGTTGTGATAAAAATTTGTTCTCAAATATGATTTATATTAAAAACAAATTTTGTCATGTGGTGTAACCAACATGTAGGTAGCCATTTTTTTTAAATCATGTGAATAAAAACAGGCACATTAGGCACACACACAGGATGGACTCAAGATGGCGCCGAGTATGGCTGCTGCGTTGCGAGCTCCGACACAACATGGCAGTGTTTTTATTTGTTTTGTTCACAATTCTTATGTTTTTTGTCTTGGATGTTGTCTGCCTTATTGTCTACGACAGACAAACACTTTTGGACATTAGTTCAGCAATTTCACACCGTAAACCGGACTTCAAATTCCTCAATGCCGACCCGTTGTTTACAAACACGCAACCTTTGTCTGGGCTGCACAGCCGCGGAAACAGAGCAGGCGTTCTCATCAGAGTAAGACGCCACACAAATCGACCCCCGCTACCCAGTATTCTACTGGCAAATTTTCTGTCTCTGGATAACAACATAATGAAAAAAAAAAATGAGCTGAAAGCGTGGATCTCTTTCCAACGAGAGATGAGGGACTGCTGCATTATCTGCCTTACAGAAATTTGGATGTCTGTGGAGATTCCAGACTCAGCCATTGAACCCGCGGGGTTCTCTGTGCACCGAGTGGACAGAGCGAAAGACCTCTCAGGTAAAAGCAGAGGTGGTGGTGTATGTTTTATGATCAACAAATCCTGGTGTGATCAGAGGAACGTACATTCTATCAAGTCTTTCTGCTCTCCTGATCTGGAATTTCTCATGCTTCTGTGTCGACCATTCTGGCTACCGAGGGAATTCACAGCGGTCATTATCACTGCTGTGTATATCCCGCCACAAGCCAACACAGACCGGGCACTCAAGGAACTGTATGGGATTATAAGTGAGCAGGAAACCGCGCACCCTGAGGCCGCGTTCATTGTGACCAGGGACTTTAATAAAGCCAGTTTCAAATCAGTCGCACCAAAATACCACCAGCACATTAGTTTCAACACACGAGGGGACCGGGTTTTGGACCATTGCTACTCTCCCTTCCGGGATGGCTACAAATCCCTCCCCTGCCCACCATTTGGCAAATCGGACCACTCTTCCATTTTGCTTATGCCCGCTTACAGGCAGAAACTGAAACAGGAAGCACCCACCCTCAGAACGATCCAGTGCTGGTCGGACCAATCAGACTCTATGCTACAAGACTGTTTTGATCACACGGACTGGGAGATGTTCCGGTCCGCCTCTGATGACGACATCAAGGTTTACGCTGATAGCGTAATGTATTTCATCAAAAAGTGCATGGAGGACGTCATTCCGACCAGAACAACACGGATCTATCCGAACCAGAAGCCATGGATAAATAGTGATGTTCGCACGGCACTTAATGTGCGGACCTCCGCTTTCAATTCCGGGAATGCGGAGGAGCATAAACAAGCCAGTTATGCCCTCCGAAAAAGCAAAACGCCAGTACAGGAACAAGACTGAAGGACAGTTTAACACCACCAACTCTAGAAGCATGTGGCAGGGAATTAACATCATCACGGACTTTAAAGGGAATAAAAACTCCGCCATGAACACCGCTGCCTCTCTCCCGGATGAGCTAAATACTTTTTATGCTCGTTTTGAGGGAAATAACACCGCCCTCACAGAGAGAGCACTCGCGGCTGAAGCTACAGAGGTTAGTTCACTCTCCGTCTCTGTAGTGGATGTAACCCGATCCTTCCGACGGGTGAATATCCGCAAAGCTGCGGGCCCAGACGGCATTCCGGGCCGTGTCATCAGAGCATGCGCGAACCAGCTGGCTGGTGTTTTTAACGGACATTTTCAACCTTTCCCTCTCTTTGTCTGTAGTCCCCACATGCTTTAAAACATCCACCATTGTGCCTGTTCCAAAGCAATCAAAAATAACTTGCTTAAATGACTGGCGTCCTGTTGCTCTGACCCCCATCATCAGCAAATGCTTTTGAGAGACTAATCAGAGATTACATCTGCTCTGTGCTGCCTCTCTCTCTTGACCCATTGCAGTTTGCTTACCGCAACAACCGCTCCACTGATGATGCCATTGCATCTACAATACACACTGCTCTCTCCCACCTGGAAAAAAAGAACACTTATGTGAGAATGTTGTTTGTAGACTACAGCTCAGCATTCAACACCATATTGCCCTCCAAGCTAGATGAGAAACTCTGGGCTCTGGGCTTAAACAGCTCGCTGTGCAGCTGGATCCTGGACTTCCTGTCAAGCAGACGCCAGGTGGTTAGAATAGGCAGCAACATCTCCTCATCACTTACCCTCAACACTGGAGCCCCACAGGGCTGTGTTCTCAGCCCACTCCTGTATTCCCTGTACACTCATGACTGTGTGGCAACACATAGCTCCAATGCCATCATTAAGTTTGCTGATGAAACGACGGTGGTAGGTCGGATCACTGACAATGATGAAATAGCCTACAGAGTGGAGGTGCAGACTCTGACACACTGATGTCAGTAGCACAACCTCTCCCTCAATGTCAGTAAGACAAAGGAGCTTGTGGTGGACATCAGAAGAAAAGACAGAGAACACAGTCCCATCACCATCAATGGAGCACCAGTGGAGAGAGTCAGCAGCTTCAAGTTCCTCTGTGTCCACATCACTGAGGAACTCACATGGTCCATCCACGCTGAAGTCGTTGTGAAGAAGGCTCATCAGCGCCTCTTCTTCCTGAGACGGCTGAGGAAGTTTGGAATGAACCGCCACATCCTCACACGGTTCTACACCTGCACTGTAGAGAGCATCCTGACTGGCTGCATCTCCGCCTGGTACGGCAATAGCACAGCCGCAAAGCACTGCAAAGGGTGGTGTGAACTGCCAGACACATCATCGGAGGTGAGCTTCCCTCCCTCCAGGAAATATATACAAGGCGGTGTGTGAAAAAAGCTCGGAGGATCATCAGAGACTCCAGCCACCCGAGCCATGGGCTGTTCTCACTGCTACCATCAGGTAAGCGATATCGCAGCATCAGGACCCGCACCAGCTGACTCCATGATAACTTCTTCCCCCAAGCAATCAGACTTCTGAACTCTTGATCTCCCACGATCAAAATACATCAGCACTGCACTTTATTACTCTTACTCATATCTCACACGGACTGTCATAAATTATATTATTATTATATTATATTCTCTCTTAACAACTTACTATCAACCGACAGCCTGAATGTCAATACAGTACAATACTGTACATTCTATATATACTAATATATACTTTTTTATTTTTATTGAATAATGTGTATCTATATTGTGCGTATTGTATACTGTACAGTGTATGTTATTATTTGTATATTGTTGTGTGTAATTATGTGTATATTAGACTTTAAATTGTGCTGTGTTAATTTGATGTTTTTGTAAATTGGTATATGTCTCATCACTGTCACGACTGCTATGTTGATAGGAACTGCACCCAAGAATTTCACACACCATTGCACTTGTGTATATGGCTGTGTGACAATAAATGTGATTTGATTTGATTTGACATTTTGTTCAGGTCATTTGATGTAATGCTGAGAAAACTTGATATTCTTGACTCAAAAATGTGTGATATTTGTAAAATATTTTTTACACCTTGAAAAATGTGTTTGTAAACGTTTTGGAAATTATTGATTTATTTGCGTACACACATGTTCTTAAGGTGCAAGGAAAGTATTTTAATACCTTGATCATTACACCACATTTTTTCCCAAAAACTGTGAAACCAATGTTGGCTCAAAGATGACATTTCTCTGAACTTGACAAGTGTTTTAAGCTAGATTTGTAAACAGATTTCTCTTTTCTTATCACCTCAGACAACGTCAATGATCCGTTATCTTCTCAAAGGGCACAGTTGGAAAGAATTGATCATGTTTTACATGTCTTCTTCTGTCATGGTTTTCTATTGATGATTAGGCTAGAATATCCTTATAGAGACATTTCATAAGAAGAAAAAGTGGTACCAGAGCATTGGCAGACAGATCGCTGTGTATGGCAATGCATTACCCATTGATGAAGTAAATTAGTAGTGTTTGATTTCATTTCTCAGAAAGTACACTTGACACAGCGCTATATATATATCTACTCATGAGGAAGACAGCATTAGAGATCAGTTTATTGAATCGTTTATCCATGGCGTCATCCGGCTGCAGCACTGTGATGTCATCTTGATTTGTGCAGGACTTTAATCTGAGCCCTCTGACCTCACATCATCCCACAGCACAGATATCACACTCATCTCTTACATGCAACACCAGGGTCAGTCGAGTCAGATGTATATTAAGTGCATTTGTTTTATTTAAAGAGATAGTAAATCTTCTGTCATCATGCACTTGCTCTTATGTCATTTGTAAATTTGTATGCTGTTATTTTTAACGCGGAACACAAAAGGAGAGTTTTTGAAGAATCTTCATGCAGCTCTTTTTCATTAAACAATAGTTCACAGTGTGCACGTCTCAATCTACAAAAAGGACACAAATCTTTTCAGTGTATAACGACTTAAATTTCGGCCTGTTCCTCACAGAAAGCTATTGTAATGTTATAAATATGCCTCATGATATCCACACCTGGGATATCATTAGGGTGAGTAAATGATGAGAGAATTTTCATTTTGGGTGAACTATTCCTTTAATAGTAAAAGGTAAAACTTTCAAGCTTGAGAAATGTATTATTGATTTTATACATTTGGGAAGCGGTTCCATTAAAAATTATAACTGGTAGCTCTTCCAGACCCTTTGGTTCTGTTAACGCAGTGGTTCTCAACCTTTTTTCGATGAACGCCCCCCTACTTCATTCCCTTACCTCCCTTATATTCCCTCACTCCCCTAATGTAGCCTATAACAAATTTAATAGAGCTGAAGTAGTGATATGATAATATTTATTATCAATCTACAGTATTTCTGCATGAAGTACAGTTAGTGTTACTATAGTAAATTCAAGGGCGGTGATGTAGAATTCTGTGCCGAATTCAATGGTTTCTGCTTCTCACGCCTTGCTTCTCACTGATTCTTGCAGCATGTTTAAGAGCTTGAGACTGGTCTCCGTATCTGTATAAATGCCCCCCATTTGTAACCTAACACCCCCCTCTCTACTAATTTGCTCTCAGCGCCCCCTGGCATCCTTTGAATGCCCCCTGGGGGGTGATACCGCCCCATTGAGAACCCCTGTGTTAACGGTTACGAGCATGCAATTTTCCACCAATGCTGATGGAACACTGTAATAAAATACTATGCTGTGTTTCCTGCTGCACTATTCACTGAATCTACAGCGTGAATCACACAATACGTCTAGTGTAATCTGATTCCCAAACAAATTTCTCTAATAAGCCGGTTCTTTTTAGTGAATCAAAAACACATAGTGCAGCCTGTGTTGTGTGGTCCCCGAATGAATGACTCTTAGTAATGAATTAAAAAACACTTACACTTTCACTTTCACTTACACTTTCCAACTCGAAATGAAAACAGAACTGTTACTGTGTTATTTGATGTTGCACTGGAGGCTTGTGAGAGTTCAGTCAGGCATTGCAGTTACTGAATGTACAAATCGGCCAAATAGGAAAGTTTATCGGTCGATGCCGATAATTTACAAAGTCAGAATACTGGCCAATTTATCAGCCTCGGCAATATATCAGTTGACCACTAGTCATAATGCTTGTCAGCGAGTCACAGAGCGACTCTTAGGAGAAGGTCTAGGTTCCCTTTCAAGTCACTTTGACGTTGTGTCAGATGATCATGCTATATTTCTGCAAGGCAGGTAGTACTTGTTGAGATTGTTTCATTGCGAGTACATGACACTCAAAATGCTTCGCTCTTGGCTTGCTTCTGGGCAAGCTGATGCTGTCTCACTGTCTCCTGCATACATATGCATCTTCTATGGCAGGATCCTTACTGAAATGGAGCCTCATAAGAGACCGATTTGGAAAGCTCTATATAGACAGCAACTCCATGCATTATTCAAATAGCTCCTCATGTGCAGTGCACAAGACTCGACTCGTAACTGATTTTAATACAGGCGAAACTAAAGGAAAAACGCTCATAGCTCATAGCGCACACATATTTTGGGTAAAATAGTCAGTTTTGTATTATATTAAACTGTTATTTATGGATACTTTTTAGTATTGAATGGATTATAAGTAGATTTATAGTAAAAATGTATCTCGCTTCATCTGACATCTTGGATTTATTTTTCACCAAGCTCATCGTGGTACATTCTTGGATCACCTACCAGGGGAAGGATACATAAGATGATACCTCAGAATTTGTCATAAACGAGATATCATAGGAGGCAGCAAAATTAAATTACATACCATTTGGAACAGCCTTTGTGTCGGGAGCGCGCCTATGATGTCTTAAAGTGTTACCTCCAGAGGAAGCTCACAAGGTTTTGGAAAAGACCCTGCATCTCTCCTCTTTTCTATCTCCAACAACCTCTTCAGAAATGCGCCTTTGGGGATTTGTGGTTTGTTCTACGGACTGCAGTTGTTGTATGTCAGGGATATCTTGTCACTGGGCTTCATTAGTGGGATGTGTACTCAGGTGCTTCGGTCACGATGGACACGTCTAACACAGGCCGGAAAGCTTTGTGCAACAGTCTTCTGGTCTTTGACACCTGGACAGGTATGCAAATTATGTGGCACAAAAAATTGCCTTGAACTGCTTGCAGTCCTCATGGCTCTGAGAGCTTTTTGGTTCTGAGATTCACGGTCTGATCCGCATGGACATTACTGCATTTGTGGCCCCTGGAGACTCTGCTTTTAGTACTCCAGGACAGGCTCCACTGGGCTTGGATGCTCTAGCTCTGGCTGGCTATAGTCTAGATGCAAATATGCATTCCCTCCCATCCACTTGCTACACCGAGTGTTGTGCAAGATTCGGGAAGACAGGGAAACAGTGTTGCTGGTTGCGCTGTTGTGGCCCAACAGCTTTTGGTTTCTGGAGATGGTAGACTCTTTATTTAGCTGATGGATGCTCTCCCATGGGGAGTTCCTTTGTGGAGGGATCTGCTCTTGCAAGCCAAGGCACAATCTAGCATCCCCTGCCGGAGCTGTGGAGATTTCATGTCTGGCTCCTAGATGGGGCTCGCCTAATATAGTTGGGTTTGTTGCAGTCAGTGCTCGACACCATATTACAGGCCAGAGCCCCCTCGATGAAGTGGCTAAATGCCTTGAAATGGTGAGTGTTTCTCCTTTAGTGGTGAGGACCCAGTGCATTGCCCTGTACAAACCATGCTGCACATCTTACAAGAGCAGCTGGATGCAGGACTTACATCATTCATTCTCAAAGTATATGCCCTTTCAAAAATGAACTGCAATAAAACTGCAGTCTGATTGCAGTATTACTGCATTCTATGTAGTAAAAAATTCAGTTTTGTTTAGTACAATGATGCTGTACTGCACAATGACAAACTGTACTGCACTTACAATGTGTCATGGCTCTGGTGTTTGCCGGTCCATTTTGTTGTTTGTTTGTTCTCTCTCCCTCGTGTTTCACAGGTGGAGTCGGTGAGCGGCATTGCCGGGGAGGCGTCAGTTGCAGTAATGGGTTTCTCACACGCTCCACCTGTCTTCTTCTGATTGCATGCCTTATTTCATCTCGTGTGTTTCCCCTGTTTGTTTGATGGTTTATTGTTTGTTTGCACTCACATGTATCTCCTGTTTAGTGTGGAGTTGGTTGCACTGTTCTCGAGGTGGTGTTTACCCCACAGATCGCCATTGCCCTGTTGGTCGCTCCCTAGGAGGATTCCTTGGATTATCTACCCATGTGTCGGGGAACTTGTGTCTTGGGCTTTGCTTCACATCTCACCTATCTTCAGCGGATCTTTCCGGACTTACACTACAACACCTTCTGACGAACACACTCTCCTCGCCCTCCAAACTTTATTATTTTGAACTCAACCGAGCTGGCACTGAGCATTTTTTGTTTTTAATAAAAGACTGACATTTATCTCCTCTACTCTTGGGTCCTGTCTTCCCACACTCTGACACAATGTCTTTTAACTACAGTACTGATATAGTGCACTGCGGTACAATTGCAGGTCACTGTAGTACTACTACAGTTCAGTGAAGTATATCTGCATTCAGTATTGGTATAACTGCAGTACATTGCAAAATAATAGCAGTTCAGTGTAATACAATTTCAAATCTATGCAGTAGAGCTGTAGTTTGTGTAGTTCACCTGCAGTTCAGTGCAGTTATACAGCTATACTTCAGTATAAATGGAGCTGCAATTGCAAATTCAGTTTTCACATTGAACAAAACGTCCTGGTTACTTTCGTAATCTCTATTTCCTGATGGAGGGAATGAGATGTTGTGTCGATGTAGTGACACTGGGTGTCACCCTTGGGAGCCCCGAACACCTCTGATCTTTGAAAAAAGTCCAATGGGAATTGGTGAGTGGAATTTGCATGCCACTCCCCCGCACATACGGGTATAAAAGGAGCTGGCTCGCAACCACTCATTCAGGTTTTGTGCTGAGGAGCTGAGACAAGGTCCCGGCCATTGGGAAGATCAGTGTTGCGGCAATGTAGTGTCACTACATCGACACAACATCTCGTTCCCTCCATCAGGGAACGGAGGTTACAAAAGTAACCAGGACATTCCCTATCTGTCACTCACTCGGCGTTGTGTCGATGTAGTGACACTAGGGGTCCCTATATAAAATGCCACAATGACAGAACTGTGTTACGTGGACTGGCAGTGCGAGATGGGCAGACCATTGTGTGCCTCGTAACCAGTGCACCAGGCCATCAACCTCCCCCGACACTCCTACGAGCGTCGAATGGTCCCCTGTACTAAGGGGATAAGTCGACTGCCCAAAAAATGGGGACAGTCTAGCCCAGCCATGGCCTCTTCTCTTCTTTTTTCTCCCCAAAATGAGTGGAAATCGTTTACCGACTGGAGGCCATAAGTGTCCGCGTCAGGAGGGGTGTCACTCCCAAGGGGAAGACAGCATGGAAATACGTCACATGGTCTTACCGAGTTTTGTCGGAAGTATGTCATGTGGAGAAGTCCCGTAGTATCAAATCAAATCAAATCAAATCACTTTATTGTCACACAACCATATACACAAGTGCAATGGTGTGTGAAATTCTTGGGTGCAGTTCCGATCAACATAGCAGTCATGACAGTGATGAGACATATACCAATTTACAATAACATCAAATTAACACAACACAATTTAAACATCTGTTATACATAATTACACTCAACTTAAAACATCACATTAACACAACACAATTTAAGCATCTGTTATACACATAATTACACTCAACTTAAAACATCAAATTAACACAACACAATTTAAACATCTGTTATACATAATTACACAACTTAAAACATCAAATTAACACAACACAATTTAAACATCTGTTATACACATAATTACACTCAACAATATACAAATAATAACATACACTGTACAGTATACAATATACTTTTTTTTTTCTTTTTTTTTACTATATAGATACTATATAGATACACATTATTCAATAAAAATTAAAAAATATATAAAAAGAATATATATATATATATATATATATATATATATATATATATATATATATATATATATATATATATATAAAATGTACAGTATTGTACTGTATTGACATTCAGGCTGTCGGTTGATAGTCAGTTGTTAAGAGAGACATAATATAATAACAGTAATATAATTTATGACAGTCCGGTGTGAGATAAAAGAGTAATAAAGTGCAGGGCTGATGTATTTTGATCGTGGGAGATCAAGAGTTCAGAAGTCTGATTGCTTGGGGGAAGAAGCTGTCATGGAGTCGGCTGGTGCGGGTCCTGATGCTGCGATACCGCCTACCTGATGGTAGCAGTGAGAACAGCCCATGGCTCGGGTGGCTGGAGTCTCTGATGATCCTCCGAGCTTTTTTCACACACCGCCTTGTATATATGTCCTGGAGGGAGGGAAGCTCACCTCCGATGATGTGTTTGGCAGTTCGCACCACCCTTTGCAGTGCTTTGCGGTTGTGGGCGGTGCTATTGCCGTACCAGGCGGAGATACAGCCAGTCAGGATGCTCTCCACAGTGCAGGTGTAGAACCGTGTGAGGATGTGGCGGTTCATTCCAAACTTCCTCAGCCGTCTCAGGAAGAAGAGGCGCTTGATGAGCCTTCTTCACAACGACTTCAGTGTGGACGGACCATGTGAGTTCCTCAGTGATGTGGACACCCAGGAACTTGAAGCTGCTGACTCTCTCCACTGGTGCTCCATTGATGGTGATTGGACTGTGTTCTCTGTCTTTTCTTCTGAAGTCCACCACAAGCTCCTTTGTCTTACTGACGTTGAGGGAGAGGTTGTGCTCCTGACACCAGTGTGTCAGAGTGTGCACCTCCTCTCTGTAGGCTGTTTCATCATTGTCAGTGATCAGACCTACCACCGTCGTGTCATCAGCAAACTTAATGATGGCATTGGAGTTATGTGTTGCCACACAGTCATGTGTGTACAGGGAATACAGTAGTGGGCTGAGAACACAGCCCTGTGGGGCTCCAGTGTTGAGGGTCAGTGATGAGGAGATGTTGCTGCCTATTCTAACCACCTGGCATCTGCTTGACAGGAAGTCCAGGATCCAGCTGCACAGTGAGCTGTTTAAGCCCAGAGCCCGGAGTTTCTCATCTAGCTTGGAGGGCACTATGGTGTTGAATGCTGAGCTGTAGTCTACAAACAACATTCTCACATAAGTGTTCTTTTTTCCAAGTGGGAGAGAACAGTGTGTATTGTAGATGCAATGGCATCATCAGTGGAGCGGTTGTTGCGGTATGCAAACTGCAATGGGTCAAGATTGAGTGGTAATACAGAGCAGATGTAATCTCTGATTAGTCTCTCAAAACATTTGCTGATGATGGGGGTCAGAGCAACAGGACGCCAGTCATTTAAACACATTATTTTTGATTGTTTTGGAACAGGCACAATGGTGGATGTTTTAAAGCATGTGGGGACTACAGACAAAGAGAGGGAAAGGTTGAAAATGTCCATAAAAACACCAGCCAGCTGGTTCGCGCACGCTCTGATGACGCGGCCCGGAATGCCGTCTGGACCCGCGGCTTTGCGGATATTCACCCGTCGGAAGGATCGGGTTACATCCGCTACAGAGACGGAGAGTGAACTAACCTCTGTAGCTTCAGCCGCGAGAGCTCTCTCCGCGAGGGCGGTGTTATTTCCCTCGAAACGAGCATAAAAAGTATTTAGCTCATCCGGTAGAGAGGCAGCGGTGTTCATGGCGGAGTTTTTATTCCCTTTAAAGTCCGTGATGATGTTAATTCCCTGCCACATGCTTCTAGAGTTGGTGGTGTTAAACTGTCCTTCAATCTTGCTCCTGTACTGGCGTTTTGCTGTTTTGATAGTTTTTCGGAGGGCATAACTGGCTTGTTTATGCTCCTCCGCGTTCCCGGAATTAAAAGCGGAGGTCCGCACATTAAGTGCCGCGCGAACATCGCTATTGATCCACGGCTTCTGATTCGGATAGATTCGCACAGTTCTGGTCGGAATCACTTCCTCTACACACGTTCTGATGAAACACATTACGCTATCAGCGTAAAGCTCGATGTCGTCATCAGAGGCGGACCGGAACATCTCCCAGTCCGTGCGATCAAAACAGTCTTGTAGCGTAGAGTCTGATTGGTCCGACCAGCACTGGATCGTTCTGAGGGTGGGTGCTTCCTGTTTCAATTTCTGCCTGTAAGCGGGCAGAAGCAGAATGGAAGAGTGGTCCGATTTGCCAAATGGTGGGCGGGGGAGGGATTTGTAGCCATCCCGGAACGGAGAGTAGCAATGGTCCAAAACCCAGTCCCCTCGTGTGTTGAAACTAATGTGCTGGTGATATTTTGGTGCGACTGATTTGAAACTGGCTTTATTAAAGTCCCCGGTCACAATGAACACGGCCTCAGGGTGCACGGTTTCCTGCTCACTTATGCTCCCATACAGTTCCTTGAGTGCCCGGTCTGTGTCGGCTTGTGGGGGAATGTACACAGCAGTGATAATGACCGCTGTGAATTCCCTCGGTAGCCAGAATGGTCGACACAGAAGCATAAGAAATTCCAGATCAGGAGAACAGAAAGACTTGATGGAATGTACGTTCCTCTGATCACACCAGGATTTGTTGATCATAAAACATACACCACCTCCTCTAGTTTTACCTGAGAGGTCTTTCGCTCTGTCCGCTCGGAGCATGGAGAACCCCGCGGGTTCAATGGCTGAGTCTGGAATCTCCGCAGACATCCAAGTTTCCGTAAGGCAGATAATGCAGCAGTCCCTCGTCTCTCGTTGGAAAGAGATCCGCGCTTTCAGCTCGCAGAGCTTGTTATCCAGAGACTGAACATTTGCCAGTAGAATAGTGCGTAGCGGGGGTCGATTTGCGTGGCGTCTTACTCTGATGAGAACGCCGGCTCTGTTTCCCCTTTTCCTCCCCTTTTGCTGCCCAGACAAAGGGCTCCGCTTGCGTGTTTGTAAACAGCGGGTCGGCATTGAGGAATGTGAAGTCCGGTTTTCGGTGAGAGATCGCTGAACCAATGTCCAAAAGTGTTTGTCTGTCATAGACAATAAGGCAGACAACATCCAAGACAAAAAACATAAGAATTGTAAACAAAACAAACAAACCATTGCTATGTTGTGTCGGAGCTCGCAACGCAGCAGCCATACTCGGCGCCATCTTGAGTCCATAGGTCCTACCCGAGGGGGGAGGAGCTCTACAGACATGGTGACCAGGGGTAGAGGAACCTCTGCCCAAGGAAGATGCAGTTTACCAACAGGGAAACCATTTTGCGGAAGATACATCACACAGGATTACCTACGGGGAACCTGCACATGTGGAGCACCTACCCCAGTACAGGGCCTAGTTATCACATGTACTGGGCCGGCAGCGAGTTTCTCCGCAAACCCGCCTGCCACAGGGCTAAGGAGGAAAGTCATCCAGGGTCCACAACTTTGTGGACACGACTTGGAGTAAAAGCGCACATCTTCACCTGGTGCGAGGGGAAAGGCACTATGCGCAAGCGGTACACCCGACCAGCTGTCTCAGAACTTACCTGTTCATTCCTGAAAACACACATGTTGAAACCGGCTCAACCCGGAGACTATAGAATCTCACAAAGGTGTTGGGTGTTGCCCAGCCCGCCGCTCTGCAGATGTCTGCTAAAGAGGCTCCATTGGTCACAGCCCAGGAGGCCGCCACACTCCTAGTAGAGTGGGCTCATAGCCCCAAGGGCGCGATATGCCATAGCGATGGCGTCAATGACCCAGTGGGCGATCCTCTGTTTGGAGACAGCGCTCCCTTTCCGCTATCAACCAAGCAGACAAAGAGCTGCTCAGAGCATCTAGAGCTCTGTGTGCGATCCCAATAGATGCACAAAGCACGCATCGGACACAGCAGCAATAAGGCTGGGTCTGCCTCCTCCCGGGGCAGCTTCGCTTGCAGGTTCACCAACTGATCCCTAAACGGGGTCTTGGGTACCTTGGGCACATAGCCTGGTCGGGGTCTCAGGATCACATGAGAGCAACCCGGACTGACTCCAGGCACGTTTCGCTGACAGAGAACGCCTGCAGCAGGTCCCCCACCCTCTTGATGGAGGTGAGCGCCGTCAGGAGGGCAGTCTTCAAAGAGAATTCCTTTAGCTCAACTGACTCTAGGGGCTCAAATGGAGCTCCCCATAGGCCCCGAAGGACCACAGAGAGGTCCCACGAGGAGATGAGATGTGATCTGGGGGGGTTTAACCTCCTAGCACCTCTCAGGAACCTGACGATCAATTCGTGCTTCCCCAAATACTTACCGTCTACTGCATCATGATGTGCCGATATAGCGGCTACAAACACCTTCAAGGTGGAGGGGGACAGCTGCCCCTCCAGCCCCTCCTGCAGGAAGGAAAGCTCTGATCCAACTGCGCATCTCTGGGGGTCTTCGCGTCGGGAAGAACACCACTTAGCAAACAGACATCACTTCAAGGCATACAAGCACCTTGTAGAGGGAGCCCTGGCCTAAGTAATCATGTCTACCACCACCAGTGGTAGGCCACTTAGGTCTTGGGCCAGACGTGGAGATTCCAGAGGTCTAGTTGCAGGTGCCAGAAAGAAGGTCCTTCCTCAGGGCAATTCGCCGGGGGGGTGGGGGGGGGTGGGGGCTGTCACGAGGAGCGTGAGGTCTGAGAACCAGGTCTGGGTAGGCCGGTAGGGCGCTACTAGGACGACCTGCTCCTTGTCCTCCCTGACCTTGCACAACGTCTGTGCAAGTAGGCTCACTGGGGGGAACGCATACTTGCGTAGCCCCAGGGGCCAGCTCCGTGCCAGCACATCTGTGCCGAGGGGAGCCTCAGTCAGGAAATACCAGAGCAGGCAGTGGGAGGATTCCCGGGAAGTGAACAGGTCCACCTGCGCATGACTGAATCGACTCCAGATCAGCTGGACCACCTGAGGGTGGAGTCTCCACTCTCCCCCGAGCGTGACCTGCCACGACAGCACGTCCGCTGTGCTGATTAGGTAGCCCGGGATGCGAGTGGCTCGCAACGACTTGAGTCGCTGGTGACTCCAGAGGAGGAGTGTTGCGACATGCAACGAGAGTGCACACCGCCTTGGCAGTTGATGGACGCTACCGTTGCCGTGTTGTCCATCCGGACCAACGCGTGCTTGCCCTGGATCAATGGCAAAAGCCTCCGCAGGGCAAGCAGCAACTCGAGGCAGTTGATGTGCCAATGCAGTCGCGGGCCAGTCAAGGACCGGCGACTGCGCGCCTGTTGTACACGGCACCCCATCCATGCTTGGAGGCATCCATCGTAACCACGACACACTTGGAGACCTGCTCTAGGCGAACCCCTGCCCGTAGAAACGCCAGGTCGGTCCAAAGGATGAACAGATGGCGGCAGACCGGCGTGATGAGCATGCGGTGTGTGCTGTGGTGCCATGCCCATCTCGGGACTCGGGAGTCTGAAGCCAGTGCTGAAGTGGTCTCGTATGCATCAAACCGAGTGGCGTGACCGCCGCTGAGGATGCCATATGCCCCAGGAGCCTCTGATATAATTTCAGTGGGACCGATGATCTCTGCCTGAACGCTCTCAGACAGTTCAGCAAGGACTGTGCGCGCTCGCTCGTGAGGCACGCCATCATTGAGACTGAGTCTAACTCCATGCTGAGAAAAGAGATGCTCTGAACCGGGGAGCCCCAACTGGCTGAGGTGCCTGAACACCAGGTCAATGTGCGCACACAACAAGTCCTGTGAGTGAGCTAGAATCAGCTAGTCGTCGAGATAGTTGAGGATGCGAATGCCCACTTCCCTTAACTGGGCAAGGGCTGCCTCTGCGACCTTCGTGAAGGCACAAGGTGACAGGGACAGACCGATGGGGAGAACCTTGTACTGGTACGCCTGGCCCTTGAAAGCAAACCGCAGGAAGAGTCTGTGTCGAGGTAGAACCGAGAGTTCAGGTCTACCGCCGCGAACCAATCTTGATGCCGGACGCTTGCAAAATTAGCTTTTGCATCAGCATCTTGAACGGGAGTCTGTGCAAGGCCCGGTTCAGAACTTGCAGGTCCAAGATTGGCCGCAACCCACCGCCTTTTATGGGTACGATGAAGTATGGGCTGTAAAACCCCTTCTTCATCTCGGCTGGTGGAACAGGTGCGCGAGGCAACAGCGTTCTCGCCTTTCACCGAAGTGAAGCGGATGCCGTTGAACCTGGGTGGGTGCCTGATGAACTGAAGCCGAGTCGGGCAGTCCTGATCAATCACTGCGACGGGTTGGGGAGCGCGAGCCACGCCACTCCGAGCGAGGGGGACCAAGGGGGCGGGTGGAGCCTCGCCGGTATGTCCGGTCAAGGGGGCTTGAGCCCGACTTCATGGCCGTGCTGAGTCTGGGAACATCGAAGCACTTACCTGGCTCCGGATACCCACCATAGGGCCGGTCAGGGAGGGGGGAGGAGGAAAATCGTCCCCGCAGTCCGTCAGAACTGGCCTGGCGTGGGCGTGTTTGTGCCACAGCTGGGCGTGCAAGGGCAGGGGACCGCCCATAGAGAGCCATACCTGCCATAAAGGAATGGTGGCTGGTGGTCGTGATAACGACAGCTGTGAGCACCGGATATGTGACCTAGGGAATGAGAAAACTGCTCCTTTTCTGAACGTGTTGGTGCGAATCAAAGAAAATGCGAAGGATTCTCCTCCCGGCCCTCCACCGGGGGATGGAGTTCTCTGCTTACCATCTCTAGGCCTGCAGCAGGTCTCCACGTGCCTGGGTCGCCCATCTCAGGGGCGCTTCGAAGCCTTCCTCGGGTTCTTGGCGGCCGGCTTTGAGACGGTTGGCGTCTGCTTCCTGCGGGTGGCACGCGGGGGAGGGCTGTGGCGGAGCCGATGTTGTTGCAGCAGGAGGACGCCCTTGGCAATGAGCAGACCAGGTTAGAGGTCTTGAACCGTGCCGATGCAGGATGTGCTGAATAGCTTCCGTCTGCTGTTTCACCGGCAAGAACTGCGGGCGAAGTCCTCGACGGTGTCACCGAACAGGCTGACCTGGGAGACGGGGGCGTCAAGGAACTGTACCTTGTCATCTTCCAAAATCTCGACCAAGTTGAGCCATAGGCGGCGCTCCTGGACCACCAGGGTGGACATCACCTGTCGGAGAGTCTACGCCGTGACCTTCGACGCCCGGAGAGCGAATGTCTGTCACCGAGCACAGCTCCTGCATCAATCCCGGGTCAGAACTACCCTCATGCAGTTCTCTTAGCACCTTGGCTTGGTGCACTTGCAGAAGAGCCATGGCATGCAGGGCAGAGGCGACCTGTCCAGCGGCACCGCAGGCCTTAGTCGCCAGAGACAACGTAACCCTACAGGCGCTGGACGGGGGTCTCAGGTGGTCCCGCCAGGTGGCGGCGTTTTGCAGGCACAGGTGCACCGCAACCGCCTTATCCACCTGGGGAATCGCTGAGTACCCCCTGGCAGCCCCACCATCGAGGGTAGTGAGAGCGGAGGAGCTCAGAGACCGGGTCCGGGCAGTGAAAAGGTGAAAGTGTGGTTATTTGGATGCGGTATTCTTGCAGTTTTCAGTAATGCAGTAAAAGTGTAGTAATTTGGACGCAGTATTCCTGCAGTTTTCAGTAATGCAGTACAAGTGTGGTAATTTGGACGCAATATTCCTGCAGTTTCCAGTATTGCAGTACAAGTGTGTTAATTTGGACGCTGTATTCCTGCAGTTTCCAGTACTGCAGTACAATTGTGATAATTTATACGCAATATTCCTGCAGTTTTCAGTAATGCAGTACAAGTGTGGTAATTTGGACGCAGTGTTCCTGCAGTTTCCAGTACTGCAGTACAAGTGTGGTAATTTGGATGCAGTATTGCTGCAGTTCCCTATCTGTCACTCACTTGACGTTGGTGTCGATGTAGTGACACTAGAGGTCACTCTTGGGAGCCTGAGACACCTCTGGTCTTTGATAAAAGGCCAATGAAAATTGGCGAGTGGTATTTGCATGCCACTCCCCTGGACATATGGGTATAAAAGGAGCTGGTATGCAACCACTCATTCAGATTTTCTCTTCGGAGCCGAACGGTCATGCTCACTGAGCTGAATACTACTGTTCATTCACCTCTGCTGGATCTGATGGTGCATTTCAGCGGCTTCTCCCTCCTCTGCACTGGTGCACTGCAGAGAATGTCCCTGGGCGCTTCGGCAGAAAAACTAGAGAGTATATTTCTGAAAGAGCATTTTTCCCCTCTAAAAGAGTATATATTTCTCTAAAAGAGCACACACACGGAACGTCTTTTTAAAGACGCGTCTTTTTAAAGATGCTTTTCCGATTGTGTGTTATTCCTGGTTGTGCTCGTTATCTCTCGCCTTCTAACGGTCACGATCACTGTCTTTCGTGTCTGGGCACTGCTCACACGGAGACAGCGTTCGTGGATGGTCATGTTCTCACTGCGAGAATATGTCCACGGCAACGTTGCGGTCGCGGCTTGCCTTCGTAAGAAAGCGAGCCACCCCAGAGGCTCCCGCCTTGGTCCTTTTACCCACGGGTTTGAGCACTGGGGGTGATTTGGGGACCCCAATAGGACTGCCTCCGCCGGGTATCCCCCCGCAGACCTCCCATTCCCCAGCACGCTCGTCTGCCCCGATCGGGCTTCCGGGTGAGTCCGCCGGCTTGTCTCACGGCGAGTTCGACCTCTTATTCGGAGCCCGCGAAAGTGATGAGCTCTCGAGCACAGCATCAGAGAGCGGGCTCATCCAGTCGGAAGCCTCAGCTGGGCTCCTCCCTTCGGGGTCGATCGCCCAGTCACAGGCTGACGCGGAGACGACGACATGCTTTCCTGGGCAGCCGCGAGCGTCGGTTAGAGTGGATTTCACCGCTCTTCCCTGAACCCTCGCGGCTCGGTGATTGGTTCCTGGGCTCGCGGCGCCGCTCAAAGCCACGCCCCGCCCCGTTCCTTTCTTCCCGGAAGTGCATGAAGAGCTGACAAGATCGCGGGAGGCACCTTTTACTGCCCGGTCCCGATCTTTTCAGCTTCCCCGCTCTCACTACCCTCGATGGTGGGGCGGCCAAGGGTTATTCGGCAATCCCCTGGTGGATAAAGGCGCTCGCGGTGCACCTATGCCCGCAGAGTGCCACCACCTGGCGCGGGTGCCCAAAGCCCCCGTCCAAGGCCTGTAGATTTACGTCGTCTCTGACGGCCAAGGCCTACGGTGCCGCTGGACAAGCTGCCTCCGCCCTGCACGCCATGGCTCTCCTGCAAGTCCGCCAAGGCGCTAAAGGAACTGCACGAGGGTAGTTCCGCCCCGAGATTGATGCAGGAACTGCGCTCGGTGACCGACCTCGCTCTCCGAGCGACGGAGGTCACAGCGCGGTCTCTCGGGCGGACGATGGCCACACTAGTGGTCCAGGAGCGCCACCTTTGGCTCAACCTGGTCGAGATGGGTGAGGCCGACAAGACACGATTCCTTGCTGCCCCCATTTCCCAGGCGGGCCTATTCGGCGACACCATCGAGGACTTTGCCCAGCAGTTCTCGATGGTAGAGCAGTAGATGGATGCTAGCCGGCATATCCTGCCCCGGCGCGGCTCAAGATCCCGCACCCCATCTACTCATCGCCAAGGGCGTCCCCCTGCGGTGACTGCACCGGCTCCGCCGCAGCCTGCCCCTTCGGCCTGGCCCCGGCGTGGAGCCCACCGCAGGAAGCAGACGCCACCCGTCTCGCGGCCGCCCATAACCCGTGAAAGGCTTCAAAGCGCCCTTGAGACGGGCGACCCAGGGACAACGAAACCCGCTGCTCTGGAGCTGGTAAGCAGATCTTCATCTTTTTGTTACCTTTTGCATTTAATTGCGCTGCATTTACAAGTGGCTGCAGTACTCAAGAGCTCAGCAAGAGTGGTTTCCTTGTTCCCTGGGTCACGTATCCGGTGTGTACGGCTGGCATCACGACCACCGTCCACCACTCCATTTGGCAGGATGGCGCTCCAGTGGCGGTCTCCCGCCCTGAGCGCCCAGCTGTGGCACAAATCCGCCCCCGATGTGACAGTCTCCATGGGTCACAAGGACAGGCCTCTTCCTCCCCCGTCCCAGGCTGTTCCGGGGGTGGTCACAAGGAGCCAGGTAAGTGCTTCGATGTCCTCGGACTCAGCACGGCCACGACGTGGTGTGACACCTTGAACTCCGCCCCGCCGCGAGGCCCCACCTGCCGGTACATCCGATGACCTTGTCCCTTTGGTCCCCCTTGCACGGAACTTGGATGCATGGCTTGCGCCTTCCAGTCCGTCTCGAGGGCTGGTCCGGACCATCCGACTCGGCTGCATGATTCACTTCGCCGGGCATCCGCCCAGGTTCAGCGGTGTCCACTTCTCCTTGAAAGAAAGACGAAAACGCTGCTACCTTGCAAGGAGATCGCTACCCTCCTACGGAAGGACGCGATAGAACCAGTCCCTCCAGCCGAGATGAAGAAAGGGTTTTACAGCCCCTACTTCATTGTACCGAAAAAAGGCGGTGAGTTGCGGCCAATCTTGGACCTGCGAGTACTGAACCGGGCTTTACACAGACTCCCGTTCAAGATGCTGACGCAAAGACGCATTCTAGCGAGTATGCGTACTTTCACGTCTCGATCCTTCCTCAACACAGACGCTTCCTGCGGTTCGCGTTCGAGGGTCAGGCGTATCAGTACAAGTCCTCCCGCGAGGAGACAGGCCTGTCTGCCTTTACGAAGATTGCAGAGGCTGCCCTTGCCCCGTAAAGGGAGCTGGGCATTCGCATTCTCAACTATCTCGACGACTGGCTAATCTTAGCTCACTCTCGAGACGTGTTATGCGCACACAGGGATCTGGTGCTCTCACACCTCAGCCGACTAGGGCTTCGGGTCAACTGGGAAAAGAGCAAGCTCGGTTCAGAGCATCTCTTTTCTCGGTTTGGAGTTGGACTCAGTCTCCTTGATGGCGCACCTTACGAACGAGCGCGCCCAGTCGGTGCTGGCCTGAAGGCATTCAAACAGAAAACAGCGGTTCCACTGAAACTTTTCCAGAGGCTCCTGGGGCATATGGCATCCTCGGCGGTGGCCACCCCGCTCGGGTTGATGCATATGAGGCCGCTTCAGCACTGGCTCCAGACTCGAGTCCCGAGATGGGCATGGCGCCAAGGGACACACCACGTGGCCATTACGTCGGTCTGTCTCCGTCTTTTCAGCCCTTGGACCGACCTCTCATTTCTACGAGCAGGTGTTCCCCTAGAACTGGTCTCCAGGCGAGTCGTGGTCACGACAGATGCCTCCAAAACGGGCCGGGGCGCTGTTGGCAACGGGAACGCAGCCGCCGGCCTCTGGATGGGTCCGCGGCTGCGTTGGCACATCAACTGCCTCGAGTTACTGGCAATTCTGCTCGCCCTGCGAAGGTTCCAGCCGTTGATCCAGGGCAAGCACGTGCTAGTTCGAACAGACAGCATGGCAGCGGTAGCATATGTCAACTGCCAAGGCGGTCTGTGCTCCCACTGTATGACACAACTCGCCCGCCGTCTCCTCCAACGGAGTCAGCAGCACCTCAAGTCGCTGCAAGCCACTCACATCCCGGGTAACCTCAACACTTCGGCGGACGCACCGTCACAACAGGTTACCCTCAAGGGAGAGTGGAGACTCCACCTTCAGGTGGTCCAGCTGATTTGGAGATGATTCGACAGGCACAGGTGCACCTGTTTGCCTCCCAAGAATCCTCCCCACTGCCCGCTCTGGTACGCCCTGACCGAGGTGTTCCTCAGCATAGATGTGCTGGCACACAGCTGGTCCCATGGCATTCGCAAATATGCGTTTTTCCCCAGTGAGCCTGCTTGCACAGACCCTGTGCAAGGTCAGGGAGGACGAGGAGAAGGTCGTCCTGGTAAGCACCCTACTGGCCCGCCCAGACGTGGTGCTCGGACCTCACGCTCCTCGCGACATCTCCCCCCGGGCAAATTCCCCTGAGGAAGGACCTTCTTTCTCAGGGAAGGGGCACCATCCGGCACCTGTGCCCAGACCTCTGGAATCTCCATGTCTGGCCCCTGGACGGGACGTGGAAGACCTAAGCTGTCTCCCACCTGTGATGGTAGACACGTTCACTCAGGCTAGGGCTCCCTCTACGAGGCGCCTGTATGCCTTTAAGTGGCATCTGTTCGCTAAGTGGTGTTCTTCCCGACGCGAAGACCCCCAGAGATGCGCAGTCAGATCAGTGCTTTCCTTCCTGCAAGAGAGGTTGGAAGGGAGGCTGTCCCCTTCCACCTTGAAGGTGTACGTTGCTGCCATAGCAGCACACCATGACGCAGTCGACGGTAAGTCCTTAGGGAAGCATGATCTGATCATCAGGTTCCTAAGAGGCGCCAGGAGGCTGAATCCCTCCAGGCTGCACCTTGTTCCCTCATCGGACCTCTGTAGTTTTTCAGGGTCTACAGAGAGCCCCCTTTGAGCTTTGCAGTCAGCCGAGCTTAAGGCACTCTCCTTGAAGACTGCCCTCCTGACTGCGCTCACTTCCATCAAGAGAGTAGGTGACCTGCAAGCGTTCTCTGTCAGCAAAACGTGCCTGGAGTTCGGTCTGGGCTATTCTCATGTTCCTGAGACCCCGACCGGCTATGTGCCCAAGGTTCCCACCACTCCTTTTAGGGACCAGGTGGTGAACCTGCAAGCGCTGCCCCAGGAGGAGGCAGACCCAGCCCTGTCGTTGCTGTGTCCGGTGCGTGCTTTACGCATCTATTCGCACGCAAAGCTTTAGGATCTCTGAGCAGCTCTTTGTCTGCTTTGGTGCACAGCGGAAAGGAACTGCTGTCTCAAAGTAGAGGATCGCCCACTGGCTCATTGATGCCATAACTATGGCATATCTTGCCCAAAACAGGCCGCCCCCGGTAGGGCTACGAGCCCATTCTACCCGTGGTGTAGCGGCTTCTTGGGCCCTGGCCAGAGGTGCCTCTCTAACAGACATTTGCAGAGCAGCAGGCTGGGCAACACCCAACACCTTGCGGGCTGGGCAACACCCAAAGTTGTTCCCTGGTTGACTTCCTCCGAGCCCTGTGGCGGTCGAGTTTTCGGAGAGACTCGCTGCCAGCCCAGTACACGCGCTAACTAAGAGCCTGGTTCTGGGGTAGGTGCTCCACATGTGGCGGTTCCCTGTAAGGCTAACCACATACGATCTATATCTTCCGCTAATTCATTTCCCTGCTGGCAAACTGCGTCTTCCTTGGGCAGAGCCCCTCTGCCCCAGTCTCCATGTTGTAGTAACTCCTCCCCCATTGGGCAGGATCTACCTCGAAGGCTCTCCACATGGTTGGAAAGACCATGTGATGTATTCTTCCACTTAAATATCCCCCCCTCTCTTGGGGCGAGGTGTGGTCTCCGCGGTGTCCTCCCCTTGGGAGGGACACCCCCTGACTAGACCTGGCGGCCCAGTCGGATAATCCCCCTTCTTTTTTAGGGAGTGGAAAAAGAGAAGGGCAAAGAGGCCACGACTGGGTTAAGCCTGTCTATATCCCTGGGTAGTCGACTTGTCCCCAAAAAGGGCCGTTCGACACTCATAACTGTGTTGGGGAGGTTACGTGTCGACCTGGTGTGCTGGCTATGAGGCACACAGCAAGTCTGCCCACCACACACCGCCAGTTCACGTAACACAGTTCAGCCTTGTGGCGTTTTGTATAGGGACCCCTAGTGTCATTACATTGACACCAACATCGAGTGAGTGACAGATAGGGAACGTCATGGTTACTGGTGTAACCTCCGTTCCCTGATGGAGGGAACGAGACATTGGTCCCTCCTGCCACAACGTTGAACTACCTGCTGAAATGGCCGGACCTTATATCGGCTCCTCAGCGTAAAACCTGAATGAGTGGTTGCATACCAGCTCCTTTTATACCCATATGTTTGGGAGAGTGGCATGCAAATACCACTCGCCAATTTTCATTGGCCTTTTATCAAAGACCAGAGGTGTCTCGGGCTCCCAAGAGTGACCCCTAGTGTCACTACATCGACACCAACGTCTCGTTCCCTCCATCAGGGAACGGAGGTTACACCAGTAACCATGACGTTTCCAGTACTGCAGTACTAATGTGGTAATTTGGACACAGTATTCCTGCAGTTTCCAGTACTGCAGTACAAGTGTGGTAATTTGGACACAGTATTCCTGCAGTTTTCAGTAATGCAGTACAAATGTGGTAATTTGGATGCAGTATTCCTGCAGTTTTCAGTAATGCAGTACAAGTGTGGTAATTTGGATGCAGTACTCCTGCAGTTTCCATGAATGCAGTACAAGTGTGGTACTTTGGATGCAGTTTTCCTGCAGTTTTCAGAAATGCAGTACAAGTGTGGTAATATGGAAGCAGTTTTCCTGCAGTTTCCATGAATGCAGTACAAGTGTGGTAATTTAGACGCAGTATTCCTGCAGTTTTCAGTAATGCAGTACAATTATGGTCATTTGGATGCGGTACTCCTGCAGTTTCCCTGAATGCAGTACAAGTGTGTTAATTTGGATGTAGTTTTCCTGCATTTTTCAGTAATGCAGTACAAGTGTGGTAATTTGGAAGCAGTTTTCCTGCAGTTTCCATAAATGCGTACAAGTGTGGTAATTTGGACACAGTTTTGCTGCAGTTTTCAGTAATGCAGTACAGGCGTGGTAATTTGGATGCAGTATTCCTGCAGTTTCCAGTACTGCAGTACAAGTGTGGTAATTTGGACGCCGTTTTCCTGCAGTTTCCATGAATGCACTACAAGTGTGGTAATTTGGACGCAGTTTTCCTGCAGTTTCCATGAATGCACTACAAGTGTGGTAATTTGGACACAGTTTTCCTGCAGTTTCCATGAATGTAGTACAAGTGTGTTAATTTGGATGCAGTATTCCTGCAGTTTCCAGTACTGCAGTACAATTGTGGTCATTTGGACGCAGTATTCCTGCAGTTCCCAGTACTGCAGTACAATTGTGGTCATTTGGGCACAGTATTCCTGCAATTTCCATGAATGTAGTACATGTGTGGTAATTTGGGCACAGTATTCCTGCAGTTTTCAGTAAAGCAGTACAAGTGTGGTAATTTGGACACAGTATTCTTGCAGTTTCCAGTACTGCAGTACTAATGTGGTAATTTGGACACAGTATTCCTGCAGTTTCCAGTACTGCAGTACAAGTGTGGTCATTTGGATGCAGTACTTCTGCAGTTTCCATGAATGCAGTACAAGTGTGTTAATTTGGACGCAGTTTTGCTGCAGTTTTCAGTAATGCAGTACAATTGTGGTAATTTGGAAGCAGTTTTCCTGCAGTTTCCATGAATGCAGTTCAAGTGTGGTAATTTCGACACAGTTTTGCTGCAGTTTCCAGTACTGCAGTACAGGCGTGGTAATTTGGATGCCGTTTTCCTGCAGTGTCCATGAATGCACTACAAGTGTGGTAATTTGGACACAGTTTTCCTGCAGTTTCCATGAATACACTACAATTGTGGTAATTTGGACGCAGTTTTCCTGCAGTTTCCATGAATGCAGTACAAGTGTGGTAATTTGGACACAGTATTCCTGCAGTTTCCAGTACTGCAGTACAAGTGTGGTAATTTGGACGCAGTTTTCCTGCAGTTTCCATGAATGCAGTACAAGTGTGTTAATTTGGACACAGTTTTCCTGCAGTTTCCATGAATGCAGTACAAGTGTGTTAATTTGGATGCAGTTTTCCTGCAGTTTCATGAATGCAGTACAAGTGTGGTAATTTGGACGCAGTTTTCCTGCAGTTTCCATGAATGCACTACAAGTGTGGTAATTTGGATGCAGTTTTCCTGCAGTTTCCATGAATGCACTACAAGTGTGGTAATTTGGATGCAGTTTTCCTGCAGTTTCCATGAATGCAATAAAAGTGTGGTAATTTGGACACAGTATTACTGCAGTTTCCAGTACTGCAGTACAAGTGAGGTAATTTGGACACAGTTTTGCTGCAGTTTCCATGAATGTAGTACAAGTGTGTTAATTTGGATGCAGTATTCCTGCAGTTTTCAGTACTGCAGTACAATTGTGGTCATTTGGACGCAGTATTCCTGCAGTTCCCAGTACTGCAGTACAATTGTGGTCATTTGGGCACAGTATTCCTGCAATTTCCATGAATGTAGTACATGTGTGGTAATTTGGGCACAGTATTCCTGCAGTTTTCAGTAAAGCAGTACAAGTGTGGTAATTTGGACACAGTATTCTTGCAGTTTCCAGTACTGCAGTACTAATGTGGTAATTTGGACACAGTATTCCTGCAGTTTCCAGTACTGCAGTACAAGTGTGGTCATTTGGATGCAGTACTCCTGCAGTTTCCATGAATGCAGTACAAGTGTGTTAATTTGGACGCAGTTTTGCTGCAGTTTTCAGTAATGCAGTACAATTGTGGTAATTTGGACACAGTATTCTTGCAGTTTCCAGTACTGCAGTACAGGTGTGGTAATTTGGACACAGTATTCCTGCAGTTTCCAGTACTGCAGTATAAGTGTGGTAATCTGGAGGCAGTATTCCTGCAGTTTCCATGAATGCAGTACAAGTGTGTTAATTTGGATGCAGTATTCCTGCAGTTTCATGAATGCAGTACAAGTGTGGTAATTTGGACACAGTATTACTGCAGTTTCCAGTACTGCAGTATAAGTGTGGTAATCTGGAGGCAGTATTCCTGCAGTTTCCATGAATGCGGTACAAGTGTGTTAATTTGGATGCAGTATTCCTGCAGTTTCCAGTACTGCAGTACAATTGTGGTCATTTGGATGCAGTATTCCTGCAGTTTCCAGTACTGCAGTACAAGTGTCGTCATTTGGGCACAGTATTCCTGCAGTTTTCATGAATGCGGTACAAGTGTGGTAATTTGGACGCAGTATTCCAGCAGTTTCCAGTACTGCAGTACAATTGTTGTCATTTGGGCACAGTATTCCTGTAGTTTCCATGAATGCAGTACAAGTGTGGTAATTTGGATGTGGTATTCTTCCAGTTTTCAGTAATGCAGTACAAGTGCGGTAATTTGGACGCAGTATTCCTGCAGTTTTCAGTAATGCAGTACAAGTGTGGAAATATGGACGTAGTATTCCTGCAGTTTCCAGTACTGCTGTACAAGTGTGGTAATAAGGACACAGTATTCCTGCAGTTTCCAATACTGCAGTACTAATATGGTAATTTGGACACAGTATTCCTGCAGTTTCCATGAATGCAATACAAGTGTGGTAATTTGGATGCAGTATTCCTGCAGTTTCCAGTACTGCAGTACAAGTGTGGTAATTTGTATGCAGTATTCCTGCAGTTTTCAGTAATGCAGTACAAGTGTGGTCATTTGGATGCAGTATTCCTGCAGTTTCCAGTACTGCAGTACAAGTGTGGTAATTTGTATGCAGTATTCCTGCAGTTTTCAGTACTGCAGTACAAGTGTGGTAATTTGGATGCAGTATTTCTGCAGTTTCCAGTACTGCAGTACAAGTGTGGTAATTTGGATGCAGTATTCCTGCAGTTTTCAGTAATGCAGTACAAGTGTGGTAATTTGGAAGCAGTTTTCCTGCAGTTTCCATGAATGCAGTACAAGTGTGGTAATTTAGACATAGTTTTGCTGCAGTTTTCAGTAATGCAGTACAATTGTGGTAATTTGGATGCAGTTTTCCTCTAGTTTTCAGTAATGCAGTACAAGTGTGGTAATTTGGATGCTGTATTCCTGCAGTTTTCAGTACTGCAGTACTAATGTGGTAATTTTGATGCATTATTCCTGTAGTTTCCAGTACTGCAGTACAAGTGTTGTAATTTGGATGCAGTATTCCTGCAGTTTCCAGTACTGCAGTACAAATGTGGTAATTTGGACGCAGTATTCCTGCTGTTTCTAGGACTGCAGTACAAGTGTGGTCATTTGGATGCAGTATTCCTGCAGTTTCCAGTACTGCAGTAGTACTGCGTCCGATTTACCACACTTGTACTTCAGTTAAAAAACAGCAGTTATTCTTTGTAAGGGTGTGACTGTCAGAGTGGCGAACCACGTCCCTTTAGGCAGTTTGACAGTGTGTAAATGTCGTTTGGTCATTAGATTTTTACAAGGCGCAAGATGGTTGAGACCCTCTCATCCCCCGTGTGAGGTGCTTGAGGCAGCGAGCTTGAGGGCACTCTCCTTGAAGACCATGCTGTTACTCACTCTGGCTTCAGTGAAGAATGTGGGAGACCTTCAAAATTCTTGTCTGGAATTTGGGCCTGGCTTGTTGAAGGCTGCGCTTAAACCTAGGTGCGGTTATGTGCCTCAAGTTTTCACCACTCCCTTTAGGGCTGTTTATATGCCCGCAATGACTCACCCATAAGGGGTGGAGCGTTAAGCACCATCTGCGAATAGAGTGGTGTGATTGTAAAGTTAAAGGCAGAAATATGAAGCTTTTAATTTCATAAAAGCACTTGCATTAATTCTTCGGTTAAAACTTGTGGACTAAGTTTTTAGAGTAATTTTAGGGTTTACAGCATTACGTTGTTATGGCAACAAAGTTGTAAAATTATATATAACTTTATACAGAAAAATTTATGAAGTGATTTTATCACACTAAAACCTGTTAACATACATATTGTTCATGTCTTGTGTCTATACTTTTGAAACAGTGAGTATTTTAATGTTTACGGATTGACCCCATTGACTTCCATTGTAAGTGTCTCACAGATTTTTGCTTTTAAAGAAA
The DNA here is from genome assembly GCF_019703515.2 of Myxocyprinus asiaticus. Lineage (NCBI taxonomy): Eukaryota > Metazoa > Chordata > Actinopteri > Cypriniformes > Catostomidae > Myxocyprinus > Myxocyprinus asiaticus. The sequence continues at coordinate 1,102,389 of NC_059376.1, forward strand.
AGGAGGGATGAGTCAAAATAATTTTTTGTGGTAACCGACATTGTCACAAATGCTTTCCATTGAGCGTCACTTGAACCTGGAATATTCCTTTAAATCATGCATTATGCATTATGAACATTAACTTTGATTTCACACTTTACACTGCAACACTGTCTGAACTGCGCTGATGAAATTTGCTAAATACTGGTATCGTACCATTTTAAATCTGTAATACTGCTGTACTTTTTTGTAACATTATACAAGGAGTTAAAGGCCTATTCACACCAAATTTGAGAGAAATTTGGTTCAGGCACATGGGTAAAAGCAATTATCACTTTGGTCAGTCCTTTTTCTTCGCAGTCTGAAGAAAAAAAAAATTAAACTGCTCTCCATATAAAAAACAAACCTTTGGATCGTCACTGACGATTTTTCAGACCCGACGTGAATAGCACTATAGGAATAAATTTTTCCTATTGAAAAGCTTGTTCACAAAACATTCACACCAGAAAATTTGGGCTTGGTCTGAATCAGCCTTCGATCTCAATATTTTCTCTGTTTCTCTCGGTTCATTAATTTTTTTCTATTTAAAGTTCACATGAAACAGCGCACACATTTTACATAATAAAAAACCTTAATGTGACTTTTTTCAAGAGCAACTGGAAATACAACAAGAGAAAAAATGTAGAGTGGGAATTGATTTTATCCTTGGAGAATTGATTGGATGGTGAAAAGTGCTCTCTATGTCAGGTTGTTGAAAAAGAAAAGGGTTTGATGACGTCAGCTGACAAGGAAAGTCTCTTCAAAGGTTTTTAAATTTATTGCATTAAGATGAAAGATTACCAAGACAAGCATTTGTTCCTTTAGAATTGCGTGCACTAATTAATTGTACACAATACGATGAGTAATGTGTATTAAGAAAGTAAATAGAGTCAGTTCTGACTTTAAATGACACACACACACACACACTGCTGCATGTGAACAGGTTTGACAGGTGCAGGTCTCGACCGCTAAAAACAGCAGGGACAATGCTAGCTCACCTGTGACAGGTGCGTGTGTGTTTAACATAATCATCAGCCAGCCGGAAGGAGGTTAAAGACACAAACACACTTTGAGTCAGTCCTGAGGTGAGAAGCATAAGAACAGGATTACAAACAAACACATCAAGAAAGGTTAGTGCTCCGCAATCACATCTATAGTATTTGTTTTTCTGATGTTTAATTGTTCACCTCTTTCTTTCTGTAACTGAAACCTGCTTGCTAACCCAGATGAACATTTTTTAACTCATTTTCTTACTGCTTTTTTAAAAGCTCACATGACTTTTTGGTGTTTTTAGGTTTCATAATGATCAACTTTGTCTCAGATGTTTCTCCTAAAATACTTTGGAGCTAAATGAGACAATTGTTGTCATACAGTAAGAGTGAATATGGAAAGCATACCTCAGATCATTTGATCTTGGAAGAAAATGATGAGAAATGTTTGAGTTCATATTGAGATCTCTGACTTTTGATTGAAAATCAGTGTGAGGCATTGTTGAGATCTCTTCTGAAACTCTAGTGGAGACAAACAAGGTTACTGGGGTCTTTCTCAAAAGAAAAACCTACCTAAACTACCAAAGCAAAAGTCTACATTTGCTCCCCATTGAAACACATAACTGTCTAGGATGAACAACGGAAATATTATAGAGATCTCTTTTGGGGTTTTTTTCCTATAAAAAGTGTGCTTCAGTGACAAATACTCAAACCTGCAGCCATAATGCACAAAGACAATATTGGGTTACAGTTATAACTACTTGGACTGTTGATTTAACACATTAATTTGGTGCGATTAATTATAGTAAAAATTAACGCAATTGATCATGCTCCCTGAACCGTATGTAAATCCCGTAATAAGAGTACGTATTTTTCTACCACTGGAGAAATTCAAGCTTGAAGTTCATGTAATTTCATGTTTTTCTGAGGCATGTCAGCAGGGGCCAGTCAGCGCGCCTTTTCAAACCTCACAAGCAATGCAGCCACAGAATGAGAGCCATTCACACAAGAAGCATTCTTGACAGCTGGGTGAAACACATCAATCTCCAGACACCACTTTCATAGTTTTAACTACTTTTAAATTGACTCAGCATCCTAAAAACACAGCATTTATGATGCTGAAAACCAGTGAGACGCTCAAAGCGTCCGTCTGATGTCGCAATGCGACAATAATGCATTATATTAAATCTGAATATATATATATATATATATATATATATACTGTGTAGATAGATAGATGATAGATAGATATAAATGAATTATTATATATTTTTAAATTAAATGAACTTTATTTGAGGGCCATTCTCAGCAAAAATTTATATATGCAGTTAATTGCAATTTATTTTAGTAATCGGCATGCCACAATTATTTGATTAAATATTTAAATCGATTGACAGCCTTACTTTTTACTCTAAAAAAAGAATGATTTTATAAAGATGTAGCATTCAGAATGACATTTAATCCTGAGATGAATTGTTTTTCATTTTGAAATTGTATGTACTGTCTTCATTTGTCATTAAAACTGTCCAAATGCATTTCAAAATGCTCATCAGAATGTTGAATCATTCATGGCGATTCTGTGAGCATTATGGTCGATCGTCTTACAGTTGGGAGTTATAATTGTCTCTGTATTGATTGTCTACTCAATGGCTGCTGTCTCTTGTGATGAAGGTCGAGTCTTTCCTGGATTTTTGGTTGTTAGAGCATTAGAGTTTGAGGAATAATGAGACATCACTGTAATTCAGTTTTGTAAAATGTCCACATATGGCTTTATTTTTGTGGTTTTTATTAAAGTAATGAGCCAGGGTAATACAGGTTAAGCTCTATGGACACCATCTGTATTATGCTGTCGATTACCTCAGGAAATAATTTCAACTCATCGTTCAGTTTGTAAAAACAAAAGTGGCTTTAAAGGCAATATGTTATTTCCATATCTTTGAACACAAGTCTGTCATTGGCCAACAGTTCACAGCAATCCATTTTGCAATTGAATTTGTCAATATGTCTAAAGTAGGCTCATTATAGGGGCTTTTCTAAGGATGCGTCTACTGTATGTGCGCACACTTTTGGAGCATCTCACTTTGGCTGCATTGTGTCACTGATGCAGCATTTTTAGGGTGCTTTGTGAAGTTAAACTTTGTTTAAAAAACACGTCTCAATACTTTTGCATTCAAAGTTGCACTACATCCAGCTGTATTTTAAAGCAAGAATGTGTCCTCATCTTGAGCTGTCTGCTGTCCCTGAGTGTGGTTTGTTGCCTGTGAAGTTGGAGTTGCACTGACTGCCCCCTGCTGAAAATACAATAGTGGTACTTTAAGCTTGAATTGCTCCGATGTTAGGAATATTTGTTATAATGGTCAGGGGGCATTGTTTTTTTTTATTTATCCTAATTAATCACACTGAAGTTACACCTTAAATCAAAATCCCTAGTTAAAATGCACACTGTTTTGTCGGTATAGCTAAAAACATTATGTGTGTAAGAGACTGATAAATTTGCTTGCTTACCTTGTTTGTGCAAATTTACATCCAGTCTTTCAACTGCTGTCATGACCAGGTAATGCCAATGAAGTTAGTTTACTTCCTCACAATACGCACAAAAATACCAGGAAGGAACGTGACGTAAATGTTTGCAAAGTTTACATGGAGAAAACTTCACACACAGGAATTATGTTGTTAATGCCAAAATCTTTCTAGCAAGTCAGTCCACTGGTGGCCATCTTGGGAAGCTGTTTCCAGTCATGCCAGTACAGTTCCTATCTACTTGAATGTGGAAAGACCGAAATCTCCTAAACGGTTGGTCAAGATTACGATCAAAGAACAAATTTCAAATCAGCAGTAAAATCTGACAGTGCTGGCATTATAAATTGTGCTTCCTTACCTCAGATTACCCTAAAAAGCGCAATGATCCTGGTTAATGCTCATTCACATTCTTGAGATGATTGACAGGGGATGTCTGTATCTAAAAGGTATCGCCTGGTACGGCAATAGCACCACCCACAACCGCAAAGCACTGCAAAGGGTGGTGTGAACTGCCAGACACATCATCGGTGGTGAGCTTCCCTCCCTCCAGGACATATATACAAGGCGGTGTGTGAAAATAGCTCGGAGGATCATCAGAGACTCCAGCCACCCGAGCCATGGGCTGTTCTCACTGCTACCATCAGGTAGGCGGTATCGCAGCATCAGGACCCGCACCAGCTGACTCCATGATAGCTTCTTCCCCCAAGTAATCAGACTTTTGAACTCTTGATCTCCCACGATCAAATACATCAGCACTGCACTTTATTACTCTTACTCTTATATCTCACACCGGACTGTCATAAATTATATTATTATTATATTATATTCTCTCTTAACAACTGACTATCAACATACAGCCTGAATGTCAATACAGTACAATACAACCTACTGTATATTTTATATATACTTTATATACTATTTTTATTGTATAATGTGTATTCTATATTGTGTGTATTGTATACTGTACATTGTATATTATTATTGTGTTGTGCAATTATGTGTATGTTAGATATGTAAATTGTGTTGTGTAAATCTGATGTTTATTGTAAATTGGTATATGTCTCATCACTGTCATGACTGCTGTGTTGCTCGGAACTGCACCCAAGACTTTCACCCACTATTGCACTTGTGCATATGGTTGTGTAACAATAAAAGTGATTTTGATTTGATTTGAAAGGTGATTGCTCTTTTATCTGTATGGCGGGACTTCCTTTTCTACATTTTTGAGAAGAATAATTAATAAGCTTCAACAAAATTATCAGATTCACATTTCTGCTTTCAAAACCTCTGGCACAATTGCCTCATAAACTTTAATTGTTAGTGCATTCCTAAAAATAGTGATTTCAAATGTACAGGTACTTTGGGACCAAGTCGGCACTAAAATAAAAAGATGTTATGATACCAGTGTTTCTACAGTAGCGGTAGTACCGAGCACCGACTCAATTTGGTCCCTGCGTGCTATTTGACTGACAGATGGCTGCTTTCAAATGTAAGTGAATTGGTGGCAAAATTTTGAAGCTCTAAAAATAACATAAGTCAAAATAAAAGTAATCCAGACAACCCCAGTGGTTAAATCAACATCTCCAGAAGAGATATGATAGGTGTGGGTGAGAAACAGAACACTTTCACATTCGTCTTCTTGTGTTTTTGGTGATTCACATTCTTCTCTGCATATCGCCCCCTACTGGGCATGGAGAAGAATTTCAAGCAAAAAAAGATTTAAAATATTGCTTCTCACCCACACCTATCACATCACTTCTGAAAACATGGATTAAAACACTTGAGTTGTATGGGTTACTTTTATGATGCCTTTATGTGATTTTTGGAGCTTAAACATTTTGACACCCATTCACTTGCATTGTATGGATCTAAAATGTTCTTTTAAAAATCTTCATTTGAGTTCAGCAGATGAAAGAAAGTAATACGCATCTGGGATGGCATGAGGGTGAATAAATGATGAGAGAATTTTTATTTTTGGGTGAATTATTCCTTTAATTGTTAAACACTCGAAGAAAACATGCATTTGTTTTAATTTATTATTTATATTGAAATATAACATTTTAATAGGCTAAAGGTGTGTGTTCAATAGCAAATTACCAATTTTTCTGTGGTATCAAAATTGGTATTGAGAATCGTGAAATGTTACTGGTACTGGTACCGACTACTGAAATGTTGGTATGGTGACAGCACTACCTGTAAACATTATTTTTACAAACTGATGTATGAGTTGAAACTATTTTCTCTGGTAATCAACAATCACTGATGCTGCATGGTAATTAGACAGTGTAAAATGTTTCACATATAGTACATGTCTTTATTGTTGTTTTTTATTTTTTTCTCAGTTTTTTGTATAGTTGTCCCCAACATTACATCAACTGCGGTCCTCAATAGACGTGCTACAGAAAAAGAAAGCCCCGCCCATCCCAAGCCATGCCACGCCCAGCTCCCACAGAGGCCACACCCTCACTCTTGAGTCACGGCCAGAAAGCCCACTGCACAGAAACCCCACGGTATTGGATTGGATGTTTCTGTTGTTCAACAAATTTTTTTGTGATGAATTAAAGATTTTTTTTTTTACTTGTAGTCTGCCCAAATATGAAAATTCTGTCATTATTTACTCATCCTCATGTTGTTCCAGTCCTGTATGGAATCAGAACACCTTAGCAACTAACAATAGCAACATGCTTAAAACAACTTGGAAAACCTTAGCAACCGTAAAGCAATGCCATAGCAACCACCCAAAACACCTTAGCATCCTCATAGCAACACCCTAGCAACCATCTAGAACTCCCAAGGAACCTCATTACGGTGCAATTAAAAGCAATAAGAACACCTTGGCAACCGCATAGCAACATGCTGCAATCAGAACACCTTAGCAACTGTATAGCAGTGGTTTTTTTGTGTTCCAAAGAAGAAGAAAAAAGAGCATACGGGTCTGGAACAACCCAAGGGTGAGTAAATAATGACAGAACATGAATTTTTTGGTGATCTATCCATTAAATTGTTCTCTTCTTGAATGTACAGCATGTATGTGTGTTTGCAACGAGCCCTTGCATGTGTATCAGTGTGTTTCATATAGGACACAATAGACAGGAAGGAAGTGCAGAGTGCTCAGACTATCTGCTTCCTGAATTCAGCTTGACATATTTAATTACATCATAATGGAATTTTAGTCAGTTATAAAGCATTTATGTGTCTCATCAAATAAACGCTCTACAAATGTATACTAGTTGAAGGCACGTTAAATGCTCACGCAGATGCACAATCCATCTTCTTGTCTATGTTGTGTGTGTGTGTGTGTGTGTGTGTGTGTGTGTGTATCTAGCTGTATAACCACAGCACTTTTCGCATGCTCATCTACACTTCCTGTTCTCAAATCAGGAAGCTGCCTGTTGATTTCGGACAGCCGAAGTGTCTCCATCTTCCTTTTATAGTTTGTTAGCTGTCTATTTCTTTGTTTGCGTTCATTTTGCACCAGTGGATTTGGATCAGTATGGAGGGTGCCTCTTTGGGGTGCGAATGGAGGATATGCAAGTGGATCATTGTGATGTGATAAATCTTGTGTGAACGTTCTGTCTGTCTCTGTCAGTGCCCCCTGAGCCTGTGCACCTGCTGCGACGGGGTTACATCCTCCCAGAGCCCTTTCCCAAACCTTCCTCCAAAACCCATAGCGTGTGGGTGGCACGTCATCGAGAACTTCCAGAACTACAGGTAAGATTCAAGAGTGTTTTAAAACAGTGATACTGACCAAGTTTTTGCATCAGGTCTTGTTGAGGATTTGCCTGTGTGTTTGGCACAACTGTTTGTGCCACAGACATGAATGATATCTCAAATCATGTGGCTTGCTGAGGAGAGGTGTGTTGTTATTTTTCTGAGTGACCAGATTTACATTTTTCACCTGGCAGATGATAAAAATGGTAAAAAGTCCCATAGCCTTACAATACATTGAAGGAGGGACCCAAGCCATATCTAGAGACCAGAATATCAAAGAGACTCAGGCCAGTATGAAACAACCTAGCAACTACCTACAACACCTAATCAACTGCATAGCAACACCTAAATGACCAAATAGAACACCCCAGGAACCTCATTGAGACACGTGCTCTAGCAGCCACCCAGAAAACCCTAGCAACCGCATAGCAGCATGCTCAAAACCGCTCTGAACACCTTATCAGCTGCATAGCAGCACCCTAGAGACCATATATAACACCCTAGGATCCTCATTGCAATGCAATAAAGAGCAATCAGAACACTTGACCAACCGTATAGCAATGTCATAGCAACTACTCAGAACACCTTATCAACCGCATAGCAACACCCTAGGAACTATATAGAATGCCTAAGAAAGCTCATTGCAATGAAGTAAAAAGCAATCAGAACACCTTAGCAAGAATATACAATGCCCTAGCAACCAACCAAAACACCTTATCAAACATTTAGCAACCATCTAGAATACCCTTGGCACCTCATTGTGATGCAATAAAGCAAACAAATCGTAGCAAGTTATCAATGCCCTAGCAACCACTCAGAGTACCCTAGCAACTACATAGCAACATGCTGAAAGCTACTCTGAACACCTTTGCAACCGCATAGCAATGTCCTAGCCCACCTTATCAACCAAATAGCAACACCCTAGCGACCATCTAGAACACCCTAAGAACCAATCAGAATACCTGAGCAACCACATAGCAATGCCCTATCAACAGAGCAAAATACCTTATCAAATGCATAGCAACACCCTAGCAACCATCTAGAATACCCTCGGGACCTCATTGTGATGCAATAAAAAGCTATTAAAAACCGTAGCAAGTTATCAATTCCCTAGCAACCACTCAGAGCACCCTAGCCAACCGCATAGCAACATGCTCAAAGCCACTCGGAACATCTTTGCAACTGCATAGCAATGTCCTAACCCACCTTATCAACCACATAGCAACACCATAGCGCTCATCTAAAATAGCCTAGGAATTAATCAGAACACCTGAGCAACCACATAGCAATGCCCAAGCAACCACTCAGAACACCCTAGCAACCACATAGCAATATGCTCAAAGCCACTCAGAACACCTTTACAACCGCATAACAATGCCCTAGCAACCAGCCAGAACACCTTATCAACCACATAGCAACACCCTAGCATTCTAGCATCTAGAACAGAACCAGTCAGAACACATTTGCAACCACACAGCAATGCCCTAGCAACCACTCAGAACACCCTAGCAACCGCATAGCACCATGCTCAAAGCCAGTTGGAACACCTTCGCAACTGCATAGCAACGCCCTAGCATTGTGGCAGCGAGTTTTGCACAGGCAAACACCACTCACATTTTCTTCAGAAAATGTAAAATTCTAGTATCTTTGAACTTTTCTATATGTGTAACGCACCATCTATTTTATTTTATTTTTTTGTATTACACTGAGAGTTTTAGTAAGATACTAAACCTTTTGTGTTGTAACTTATGTAACTTGAGTTATTATTTGATTTTTAATCTTAAGGTTTTTGGGTGTCCAGCGAAGCAACAGCGACCAGTGGCGTGTCAACATGGAGTCTCAATCCACTCCACAATCTGACATAAGCGGTCAACCTCAGGTCACGGGGTCAACAGCACAGAATTCTGGGGAGTTATGCTCCATGGATGGGCTTGGATTTAAACCCTCTGATATCTCAGAACTTTTGGCTTTATCCAGCTTAAACTCCTTACAAGTAGACTGCGTGAATGACGTAGGAATTACAGATGAACTTCAAAAAGAGCATACAAAACATAGCAACAGTGTTTTGGAGAATAATCAGTGTGATTTAAATGATAACCACAACGATGAGAGCAGTAACCATAGAGACACGGAGCCTGAGGGGCCTCTACTCAAGGGCCCCTGTGAGTCTCAGGATCATGAAGGGACAGAACAGAATGGAAAGATCCCCAATCGTGACAGTGGCATCGATAGTCCCTCTTGTGGGACAGAGGGGGAGGCGTTCCCAAACGAGGACCCTATTGAGGAGGAGGACCAGAATGATAGCATTGCCACAGAAACTGAGAGTGTGTCATGTGTCACCACTAGCAACAAACGGGACTCAATGCAGGATGAAGACAGTGATTTGGATGAAGGGAGCGATGAAGATCCAGAGAGCCTGGAACTCAAAGTAAGACTATAGATCAATACAATTTTCTTAATGGGAATTTGATGAAATTGCAGTTGTTACAAACAAATTGCTAGATAAGGGCTACAGTGGTTCCCATTTCTTCAGGCACATATGGATACCACAATATGCTTGTGGTAGTTGTAGTCCTTAATAAGCAACTTGTTAGCAACATACATATTTTAAAAACACAGCGGCTTCAAACTTTTGAGATATGGCTCTGTAATTAGCTGTAGAGCAAAACATCCAAGTATCTTTAAGTAATATATCCACTCCTGTCAGTCAAATAGAGAACGCGCTAGCGCATTAGCTGAACCAGCCTGAAAAATTGAGTTTTTTAGCTTAATCTGAGGTAAAGAATCACAATTTATGATACCAGTGTTGTCAGATTTTACTGCTGTTCTTTGATCGTAATCTCGACCGGCTGTTTTGGAGATTTCTTTCCACATTCAAGTAGATAGGAGCTGCACTTTTATGCAGCTTGTTTACATAGAAAATATCTGCCAGAGAGCATTCCAAAGATGACTGCCGAGTGGACTGACTTGCCTTGAAAGGGACTTTGACTCAACTCACAATTGATTCCAGAAGAGTTTGTTGTTTTTAGCATGTTGCTAAGCTAACGTGATATATAAGTCCCTTTAAGGCAGGTCATGCAATGGTCACAGTCGTAACACCTCCGGGCAGCTATTTTCTATTGATACAAGTACATCCTCTGTCTAGTCAAATGGAGAAAGACCAGAATTTCCAAAGATTTCGATCAAATGACGAATTTAAAATTAGCCAACAATGGTATAATCAATTGTGCTTCTCTAGCAGAATCATGCTAAAAATGCTAGTTTTCTAGCT